>NW_028327187.1:54043864-54346894 GCF_987537825.1 Furipterus horrens | reverse complement strand
TATGTGCCCTGAAGGGCAGACTGAAGGTCACCCTAAATATTCCTTGCATAAGTTCCAGCAAAGCAGAACTAAACATCATAAGTGATCATTTGCTGCTCTTATTGTGTTTATGCAAATGAACAGGATAAATTAAAAATGGACTTAATGCAGTCCCTTTAATGACAAGGAGGGTAATCTTAGGGAGAAAAATCGTGATTCAAGGAAAATCACAATAATCAGTGGTAGACTGTAAAGTAGTGCACCTAACCGTCTTTAAAGTTTATCTTCATTTAAAGTTTGTTTTGATTTGAAAATTAAACTATGTCTGTGGTATTATCACAGGCAAGAAGAATGTCAAATGCCTTGCAACTGGATGTCTTTCCGATAAGACAGTCCTACAGATTTAGAGACTTGTATGTGGGTTATGTTACATAAATTAACATGTGTTTTCTGTTTTCAAAGGGCATAAGCCTATGACCGCTTTACCTGAGTGATTGTCTGTACGTATAGGCCTCACATAATCCTGTCTGCATCACTGCCTCCTGAGACTCAATGGTTTGGCTGAACTAAGTGGTTGGGTTGGTGAAGAACGGGGTGGTCTGTGGGCTTCACTTTAAAACTGGTTTCTCTTTTTTGTCCTAATGGCTTGGACAGTAAGAGCCCAGAGGTCTGAGAGGGGGGAAACCTAAACTATTTCCCTCAGCCCAAACTAAGTATAATGGGCAAAAGGGTTTTGGACAGGTAAGATGTACCTGGCACACCTTCCTCCAAAGAAGCGCTTCTTTTCCCTAATGTGGGACATTGAAAAATTAATACCTGCCTTTTGTCATGTAGTGGTTATGGATTGAATGATATCTTTTAACCCTGTTGCCAATTCTGTTGCCTCCAGAATACAACCAGGATGCCAGCCTGTTAAACCACGCATGCCGTTGTCCGGGGACAGCCAACCGACCTGTAGTCTGCATGATCCTTCCACATGTGGGAAGGCCACCTCCACCTCCACACCCCCACTCTTATTAGGGATTTCTGGACCCAAGGGTAGGTAGGACGAAGACCATTTCCAGCTTGAAGCAGCTAGAGGAGCTCGAGACCTTCGCCCATTGTCCTTTATAAGATTATAAAGGGTCTTAAGTCTGAGAAGGAGGGATTGTTATTTTTTATTAAAATAATTAATTAATTAATTTTAAAAATAAGAAGAAGAATATATGAAAGGATGAGGCAGGAGAGCTTGTATGTACGACCCATGGGCATGGACTTGGGGAGGGGGGATTGTTGGGGGAGGGTGGTGCTGGGCGGAAGGGAGCAAAGGGGAAAAAATTGAAACTATTGTATCAATATAATCAATAAAATATACTTATAAAAAAAACCGTGACCTTTTAGGTATATGAGTTATATCTCAATTAAAAATAAAAATAAACCTCTGTTCTCAAGTACTCATGTAGAATTTATTAAGATATAATTTACATAGAGTAAAAATCATCTTTTTAAGTGTGTAGTTCTATCAGTTTTGACAATTGCATGCAGTCATGTAACCATCCATCACTTACCTTCAATTAACATGCTGTTCTCATGTATTTTGAAACCCTATTCCTTCTGATAAAAACCCTGGCTTTACTCTGCTGTTTTATTACTCTCCTTCCTTTTACTTCCCTAATCCTGGTATAGACGGTCTATATGCATTACCTCTTCTTCATTCTCCTGTCTTAATCATGTGCAATTTAGTTTCTACCATGACCACTCCACGAAAGTGTTCCTTTTCCCAACCTCATTATTTTACTAATGATCCTGTCTACTAAATTTAAGAACTGGAAGTGATCATTGATTCTTATTTCTCCTTTATTTCCCATATCCCATTATCAATAAAGTACCAAATTCTTTTGACCTTCTTCCATAAAATCTGTCATATACTTCCTTTTATACAGCTACTCTTATTTCACACCTTTACCTCACACTTAGATTAATCTAGTAACCTTTAATTCCTCCTTCAACGCATCCTATACCCTGTTGCCAGATTCGTCAACTGACATAATTTATGTAAAGTACTGTATAAACCATAAAGCTGTACATAAGTATAATGTACTGTTGACCCTTGAGCAATGTGGGTTTGAACTGTGCAGGTCCACTTATACATGGATGTAAAAAATTAAAATTTAAATCTGCATTAAAGTGGACTTGTTCAGTTCAAACCCACATTGTTCAAAATCCATATATAAGTGAACCTGAAAAGTTCAAACCTGCATTGTTCAAGGGCCAACTGTAATTTTGATCCGTAGTTGGGAATTTGTATATCTGGAGGTCCGACTTAAGTTATATGCAGGTTTTCGACTGCATGGGTGGTCTGGGCCTCTAACTCCCTCATTATTGAAGGGTCAGCTGCATTAGATTCTTAAGATACTGTTTCAATTCACTCCCCTACTTAAGAACACACAATGAAGTCTTCTTGCCTAAGGCATCAACCACTCTACTTAATGTCACTCTAAGACAGAAGTTCTCAAACCTCCTAGGTTCATGGCACCCTTAGTGTCTCAAGTTTTTCATGGCACTCAAGTCAAAATAAATATGTACTAGTTCCATTTGTTCAGTAGGTATAAACAATTTAGTAAGTATTTATGAACTAAGATTTAGAATCCAATGTTAAAAAATAATATATAGAAGTTAAAAAGTATTTATTCTTAAGTAACCATAATTATTTACTAGTGGGATGTATATGCCTGATTGGGTGCTGTACTTCTCAAACCATGGAATCAAATTGGACACAGCTTTCTTTATTTCTTAGTCAACATTGATTTTCATGTATTTCTTCCTTTGTATCACAGCAACCACTGAAAGCCAAGATTCACAAAGATATGTTGTAATCAAAAGGAATGCAACAGATTTTGGTACATGGAAATTGGGGTGCTGCTATACCAAATACCTACAAATGTGGACATTACTTTAGAAATGGGCAGAGGGTGGAAGACTTTGAGGACTCTGAAGGAAGGGGCATAGTGGAGAAAACAAAAATTCCCTTAGATAATACCAAAATTATTGTAAACAGACTGTTAGTAGAATTATGGATGTTAAAGATGTTGCTGGTAAAGGCTAAGAAGGAAATGAGGAACATGTTATTGGAAATCTTGAGGAAAAGTGGTTCTTGTCATATAGTGGCAGAAAGCTTAGCAGAATTGTGTCCTACAGTTATGCGGAAAGCAGAACTTATAAGTGATGAAACATTTAGCTTAGATTTCCAATCAAAGTGTTGAAAGTGTAGCCTGGTGCCTTCTTGCTGCCTATGTAAAATGTGAGAGGAAGGAGATAAACTCAACCAAAAGGAATTAGGACTTAATGACTGGAAAGTTACAGCCTCTTTAGATTATAAAAGATGCTAAAATTTTGTGACTTGCTGTCAGGAAAGCATGCTTTAGAGCAAAAGAAAAGGCTGTGACTGGACAGCCTTTTACCAATATATCAGAAAGATCAAAGGGTCAAAGTATTCAGTCACACAGAAAGCTCTTTTTTAAAAAATTAAACATGTGACTCAAATCTCTACAGCCATCTCAGTGAAGCTTATAAAAAGTAGTAGGATTATCTAGGAAAGACCTGTCAGAAACCTCTTGTATGATGGACTGAATATACATAACATACATATGAGACCCACAAGGTTCTTGATAATGGCATACTAGCATAAAAACTGCTAGATTTGACTGAAAGGGATGAAGAGAGTATAAAATGAAAGAAGGCTGTTAGGCCTCCAAAGTCTATAGTCAGGAAACAGGCTGATGAAACATATCAGCTGTAAATACATGCTGCCCTTCATGAAAAATAAAAGATGATGGTGAGTGTGGAGCTATCAGCCCAGAAAGCAGAACCTTAAATCAAGAGGGTGGAGCTGCAAGCCCCCAAAGATTACTCCCAGGCCTTAAAATTTAATGGAGTTAGCTTGGCTCAATTTTGAAATTGCTTGGGACCGGAGACTCCTTTTTTCCTTCAATTTTCTCCCTATTTGAACTAGAATACCTATTACTTGTATCCTATGCCTGTCCTTCCATTGTGTTTTGAAAGCAAAACATGAAAATAAAAAAGACACACTTATAGATGGAGAGGGATATTACTCCATGATGCATCAGATTCAGAGAATCACCTATACCCGATTTAGATGAAATTTTGGAATTTAAAATGAGAGTTTAGACTTTGAATTGCTGTAGTAGTTGAGACTTTGGGGAATGCTGGAATGGCATGTATTCTGCATGTGAGATATTAGGGGGCCAGAGGGTGTAATGTGATAGGCAGAATAATGGCCCTTCAAAGACATCTAATCCCTGAAATTTATGAATATATTAGGTTACACAGAAAGAGGAAATTAAGATTGCTGCTGGGCCCTGGCTACTGTGGCTCAGTGGATTGAGTGTCGGCCTGCGAACCAAGTGTCACTGGTTCGATTCCCAGTCAGGGCACATTCCTGGGTTGCATGCCAGATCCCCAGTTGGGGGCGCATGAGAGGCAACCACACATTGATAGTTCCCTCTCTTTCTCTGTCCCTTCCCCTAGCTCTGAAAATAAATACAATCTAAAAAATAATAATAATTTTAAAAAAAAGATTGCTGCTGAAATTAAGGTTACTCATCAGCTGGCCTTAAAATATATATATAATTATCCAATGTAATCACAGGTGTCCTTAAAAGTGGAAGAGTATGGTAAAAGAGTCAGAATCACAGACATGATGATAGAAGCAAGGTCACTGGAGTTATCTGAAGTAAGAACTCTATCTACCATTGCTGGCTTTGAAGATGGAGGAAGAGGGCCATGGGCCAAGGAATGCTGACAGCCTCAAGAAGCTGAAAAAGGCAAAGAGACACATTCTCTCCTAAAGCCTTCAGAAAGGAATGCTGCCTTGCCAACACCTTGATTTTAGTCCAGTGGGATCCATGTTGGACTTCTAACCTACAGAACTCTTAAGATAAAATTAGCACTGTCTTAAGCCACTAAGTTTGTGGTAATTTGTTATGACAGCAATAGAAAACAATTGCTATTGTGTATAAACATAAGTCAAGTATGACTGCATTTCCTTCAAAAATTTCAAATATCTTATGGTTCCCATGTGAGTTCATTATGTATAGCTTGGCACATAGTTTGGTAACTATGGCTCTAAGACAGGGGTTGGCAAAATACAGCCTGTAGGGCCAATCCAGGCCAATGCCTGTTTTTGTCTATGGGTGCTTTAATACTATAGCAAAATTAAGTAGTTGTGACAGGGACCATATGGCCCATAAAGCCTAAAATATTTACCTCTTTCCCCTTCACAGGAAAGGTTTGCCAACCCATGCTATAGAATATGGCCCTATTCTATCCATTTGCCTTTATTTCCCTTGCTCCCAGTTATTATCCCTTTACTCTTACTCCCCATATTTTTACCATTCTGAATTCTTGTCACTACCTTAGCTCATGCTATAATTCCACCTTGGAATTTCCTTCCCTCACCTTTCTAAATCCTGTGTCCTTTAAGGCAAATCTTAAGACATACTTTCTACCAAAAACCTTCCTTATCTCTTTTCTCAGGACATTTTTCCTATACCATACCAATTAGGTTTTGATTGATCAAACAGCAATTTTATTACTCTAAATTGTTTCATGTGTGTGACAACCCACTATTACAAATAGATTATAAGCTCCTCAAAGACAGGATCTATATCTTGAATTTCTTTAGAAAATTCCACAAAGCCTAGCCACTGTACGATGTAAAAGTGGGGTACTCAGTATGTGTTGATTGCATTTTTAAATCCTCACCTGAGGATATGTTTATTGATTTTAGAGAGAGAGGAAGTGGGGAGAGAGAGAGAGAGAAAGAGAGAGAGATCAATTTCGATTGGATGCCTGTTGTACACGTCCTAACCAGGAAACGGACCCACAACCTTTTGGTGCACAGGATGATGCTCCAACCAACTGAGTTACCTGGCCAGGGCTGATTACACTTCTGAAGCTGAAATTTACTCTAATAATGTTATAAGTTTGAGCCCTGATAGATGCAGTTGAAATCTGATATCCACAACTATTAAAACTGATATTATAAATGATTTATTTGAAGATATTCCAGCAGTATGATGGCTGCTATCTCTTACCATTTGCAGTTCTCATATCTATCATACTCTTAGGATGAATTTGTGATAACAGACAACCCTCTTTACTGCTCCACTCAAATTCCCTTATTTTTTTTAAATGAATATTTTTTTTCATTTTATATAGAGTGAAAAAGGAAAATGATGCAAGAATTGGAACAAGAGTTATGCAAAGTTTTATCCTTAAAAGACTCTATATGCAGGATAGTATACTAGTTTTCTGTTTTTAATAAAATGTGTAGCAGATTATTAAGCTATTTAAGCCAGAAATCTTATGTTTAACTGAATAAACCTACTGGTGCTGGACTATATATACCTGGATCTCCTGCAATCACCACAAACTCATACTGAAACTAAACACCACAAAACAAGGGTCTAATACCTCTAAAATTTAAAAGGTAGATGGGAGTTTGGCAAAGATGATGCCAGAGAGATGTTTAGTGCCCTGGCTGGGTGGCTCAATTGTTGGAGCATCATCTCATACACCAAAAGTTTGAGGGTTTGATTTCCGGTCAAGGCATGCACCTGGGTTATGGGTTCTACACCCAGTTGAAGCACATACAGGAGGAATTGATATGTTTCTTTCTTTCTCTCTCCCTCTCTCCCTCTCTCTCTTGCTCTCTCTCCCTCTCTCCCTCTCTGTCTCCCCCCTCCCTCTATCTCTCTCTCACTCTTTCTAAAATCAATAAACATATCCTTGCATGAGGATTATAAAAGTTTTTTTTTAAAGAAAGATGTTAAGTAATTTTTTATATCTAATATTTGGATTTCACAAATTGCAACTACTTGCTTAATCACCAGAAAGTCACTATTCTTTTTACTCAAGAGAAATAAAATGACCTTCGCTCTGGGATGTCTATCAAACTGATGTCATTTCTAAACTTTCACTGTTAAGAGTCAAGTCCCAGTCAAAGATCTCCATGATGTGCTAGACTCATATATAAAAGACCATTTTACTTAAAACTGAGGGCAGGTAGTTACCATAAGCACTGAGTAGCCCTACTGACCAAAAACCAATTACCCTAAAATTAATTTGGGTTTGCCATCCAAATAGTTGACTCTTAGTCAAGCATTAATCCTAAAGTTCTTATGGTTCCACATAAATTAAGGCACAACACATCTAATTTTTAATAGTTTTGGGCACACACACACAAAGGAGATTTGGGGAATTACTTTTTCCACATTCTAAAAAATTGCTGCTGAGACTTCAAGGAAAACAAAAATGTCCTCATATCTTCTCCCTCTACACTTCCAATACCACTTGCCCTTTCATGTCCTTGCATATACTTCCCTCTGCATAGAATGCCCTTCCCCTATTTATTAACCTAGCAAACTTCAATTTTTCCTTCAAGTTTAAGCTCAAGTATAATATTCTTTGAAGCCTTCCTCAATTCCTTTAGGCATATTTAAAGGATCTTTCCATTTTGCATATATTACCCCATTAAAAAATTATAGGTATTTAACTTTATTATTTGCATATTCTTCATTCCATTTGTTCACAGACATCAAGGATTCTTCTTTCATCATTATGTCTATAGTACGTGGTCCATAGGATGTATCTCATAATATTTGATGAGAGAAGAAATGAGTGACTCATTCCTTCCCCAAAGTTTTAAAATAAACTATTATATCCCAGCTTCAACAACTCCCTTCTTGGTCTCCTAAAAATATCCTTGCTGGTTTGGCCTCAATGCCCAGTTCCTTTCTGATTCTTACCTATTTGTGTTACATATTAGCTTCCATGAAAACACACATGTCTTTTCTGCTGCTCCAATAATTTCCTCTCAATCTGTTCACTGGCTTCAAGAAAACATTTTAGAACAAACTTCAAACTGTGTTTTCCCCCCAAACATATTCAATACCTTCAGATCCACTTATATCTTTTCTTTAAACTAAGCAGAACAGAATCATAGATACAGAGAACATTTTAATGGCTGCCAGATGGGAGGGGGTTTGGCAGAATGAGTGAAAAAGGTGAAGTGATTAAGAAATACAAATTGGTAATTATAGAATACTCATGGGGATGTAAAGTACAACACAGGGAATAGAGAAGCTAAAGAACATATATGGATGACCCATGGACATGGACAATGGTGTGAAAATTGCCTGAGGGAGTTGGGGGCAGAAGGGACTGAGTAGAGGAAGCAAAGAGGGAAAACTGAGACAACTGTAGTAGCATAAACAATAAAATATAATTTAAAAACTAAAAAAATCTAATGAACAAAATAAACTAAAACAAAATAGAAGCAGACTCAGAGATAGAGAACAGGCTGACAGCTGTCAGAGAGGAGCAGCATTGAGGGCTAGGTGAAAAAGGTGAAGGGATTAAGAAAAAAAAACCTCATCAATTTGACTTTGCATGGCGAAGAAACAATATAATATATACATGATATATTTTTAAGTGATCATTTCAAGGCTCTTTGTTTCACCAGAAGAATTTTACTAAATGACTCCTATGCTCTTTACATAATTTTTAAAGGTAAGGTTTATCTCAGCTGAGCTCCACATATCATGTATCATTGTTTAATATAAAAATCAAATCAGACTTTCCAGAAGAGATCCAAGATGCCAGAAGAGTAAGTGAGAACTGAGATGACCTCCTCCCAGGACCAGTCTGGAATTTCACTTGAATTGTGGAGAGGTCATCCAGAATGACCAACTGAGCAGTGGCTGGAGAAAAGTCTTATAACCATGGAAAGATGGAAGAAGCCATTTCATCACAGCATGACAGGTACAGAGTGTGAAGGAGACACGAGAGGGCTGGCTGGACTCATACGGACAGCAGCTAAAGTGCTAGAGGGATATTTCAGTAGCCAGGGGTTCCCCTTGAGAAGTTTGGGTTTTAAAACCCAGGCTGGGGTCTGCATCCCACAGCACAAGAGCCAGAAAGGAACCCAGATAACATACACCTGTGAAAAGGAGCAGGATTTCTGTCTGCCAGGGAGAGATGGCTGGAGATGCGGAGAGCCTCTTAAAGAACCAACACACAAAATTTAATTTGTAGCCACTCACCCTGGGTTCTGGAAAAGGGGGAAGAGTGGACTAAAGACACTTGAGAAGAGTTTGGGCATGAAGGCTTTGGGGAGAGAACTGAGAGAGTGGCCAAAGGGATCCCCATGCTGAGTCATCCCCCACACTGAAGAAGCCATCTTGATCAGGCAGACCACTCCCCACCCACAGGAATTATCCTGCCCCACCCTGTGGTGTTTAAGCCTGACTACTGATTACCAATTGATTAGATTAACAACTGAAGGAGACAGCCACAGAATGTGGATTACTGGTAGACTAAAATAGGCTTGCTAGGCCCAGATTGGGAAATGATCTGACATCACTAGGGGAAGAACCAGAAAGAGAAGACAGTGCACCTGCACAACAACATACTAGGTGTGGTGGGCAGAGTGACTCTCAGTTACCTAGCCAGAGGAAAGGGCCCACAAGAATAATCCAACAACAACAACCAAAACCGAATTACAACCAGAGAGCCCACAGAAATGACATAAGAGGACTCAAAGAGTATCAAGCTCAGGAGATCAAGGAGACTGTACCACTGAGTCTCACAGGTCTCCTACAACAGAGGGTCATACCACAAAGACAGGGAGTCAAAGCAGATCAATCTGAGAAGCAGAAACAAAGACAAGTCACCAAAAAGGGAAGACCAAAAAAAAAAAAAAATCAAAAAGAAAGGAGGAATCCACAGGAAGAGTCCTAAATGAAATAGAGGCATGCAAACTATCAGACATTGAGTTCAAAACAGTGGTTATAAGGATCCTCAAGGAGCTAAGCGAGAATTACAAAGAACTCCAGGGAAGCTACAAAGAACTTACTGCGGACTACAACATAATGAATAAGGACACAGAAACTATAAATAAGTGCCAGGAGGAAATTAAGAAGACAATATCTGAAATGAAGGACACAGCAGAAGGAATTAAAAGCAGGCTAGACAAAGCCCAAGATCAAATTTGAGCTGGAAGACAAGGTAGAAAAAAAATTCCCAGGTTGAGAAGAAAAACAGAAAAGGACTGAAAAATAATGAAGAGGGTTTATGGGAGCTGCAGGATGACATGAAATGTAGTAATATCTGTATCACTGGGATCCCAGAAGGAGAAAAAGAGGAGCAAGGGATAGGAAACAAGTTTGAAAAAATAATGACAGAAAACTTCCCTAACTTGAGGAGAGAAAAAGTCACTCAAGTCCAGGAAGCACAGAGGGTAACAATGAAGATGAACCCAAATAGGCCCACTCCAAGACACATCATAATGCAAATGGCAAAATTCAAAGACAATGAAAGAATCTTAAATGCAGCAAGGGAAAAACAGCTAGTAACAAACAAGGGAGCTCAGATAAGGCTATCAAGTAATTACTCGACAGAAATACTACAAGCCAGAAGAAAATGGCAATAAATATTCCAAGCAAAGAAAAGCAAGGGCCTACAACAAAGATTACTCTACCCAGCAAGGCTCTCATTTAACATGGAAGATAAAATAAGGAGTTTCTCACACACACAAAAGAAGTTAAAAAAAATACATCTCCACCAAACCAGCATTGCGAGAGATGCTAAAGAGGCTGCTTTAAGAACATGAACAAAAAGAGAGAGAGAGAGAAGAACACAGGTACAAAGGGAAAAAATGGCAATGAATAAGTACCTATCAATAGTAACCTTACATGTAAATGTATTAAATGCTCCATTCAAAAGATGTAGGGTAACTGAATGGATAAGAAAACATGACCTGCATATATGCTGTATACAAGAGACCCATCTCAGAACAAAAGATCTACACAGACTGAAGTTGAAGGGATGGAAAAAAATATTTCAAGCAAACAGACAGAAAAATAAAAGCTGGAGGAGCAATACTTGTGTCAGACAAAATAGATTTCAAAACAAAGACCATAAAAAGAGACAAGAAGGACACCACATAATACATAAGGGAACAAGCCATCAAGAAGATATCAACCTTGTACATATATATGAACCCAACATAGGAGCAACCAAATATATGAGGAAAATTTTGGAGGACTTCAAGAAAGATATCGACAGCAACACACTCATAGTGAGGAATTTAACATCCCATTGTCAACAATGGACAGATATTCCAAGCAAAGACTCAAAAAGGATATTATGGAATTGAACAACATTCTAGATCAAATGGACTTCATTGATATATACAGAAGCTTTCACCCCAGAGAAGCAAAATACACATACTTTTCAAATGCACATGGAACATTTTCAAAGACCACAAGGTAGGACACATATCAAGCCTCAACAAATTCAAGAAAACTGAAATTATATCAAGAATCTGCTTGGCTCACAGTAGCAAGAAACTAGAAACCAACCTCAAGGAAAAAACTCAAAAATATTCAAATTCATGGAGCCTGAATAACATGCTATTAAATAATGAATGGGTTAACAATGTGATCAAAGAAGAAATCAAAAAGTTTCTGGAAACAAAAAAAAATGAACACAAAACATCGCAAAACCTATGGGACACAGCAAAGGCCCTCCTGAGAGGGAAGTTCCTAGCCATACAGGCCTACCTAAAGAAGATAGAAAAATTGCAAATAAACAACCTAACCTTACATCTACAAGAACAAGAAGGAAAAAACAAACAAAGCCCAGAGCAAGTACAAGGAAGGAAAAAATCAAGATCAAAGTAGAATTAAATAACATAGAGACTAAAAGAACAATTCAAAGGATCAATAAATCCAGGAGCTGCTTCTCTGAAAAGATAAACAAAATCAACAAGCCTTTAACCAGACTCATCAAGAAAAAAGAGAGGACCCAAATAAATAAAAACAGAAACAAAAGAGGAGAAATTACAATGGATACCACAGAAGTACAAAGGATTATCAGAAATGACTACAAACAATTATATGCCCAGAAATTTGACAATCTGGGCAAAAAACCAAATTTCTAGAAACATATATTTCAAAACTGAATCAAGAAAAAGCAGAAAGCCTGACTAAACTGATAAGAACTAGTGAAATTGAAGCTGTAATAAAAAAATAACTGGCACAAAATGCCCTGGACCAGATGGCTACACAGGCGAATTTTACCAAACACTTACAGAAGAGCAAACTCCTGTCCCTCTGAAACTATTCCAAAAAATTCAAGAAAAGGGAAGACTCCAGAACTCTTTCTATGAAGTCAGTGTCATCCTAATTCCAAAGCCAGGTCAAGAGTCAACAAAGAAAGAGAACTACAAGCCAATATCGCTGATGAACATAGATGCTAAAATCCTCAACAAAATATTGGCAAACTGGATCCAGCAATACATTAAAAAGATTATACACCATGATCAAGTCAGATTCAACCCAGGGATGCAAGGATGGTTTAATATTTGCAAAACAATCAACATGATACACCATATAACAAAATGGAGGACAAAAAATCACATGATCAATATCAACAGATGCTAAAAAAGAATTTGATAAAGTACAGCACCCATTTATGATAAAAACACTCAGAAAAGTGGGAATAGAGGGAGCATACCTCAACACAATAAAGGCCACATACCAGAAATCAGCAGCCAACAACATACACAATGGGCAAAACCTAAAAGCTTTCCCGCTAACATCAGAAACAAGACGAGGATGTCTACTCTCTTCACTTCTATCCAACATAGTTTTGGAAGTTCTAGCCACAGTGATCAGACAAGAAAAAGAAACAAAGGGCATCCAAATTGGAAAGGAGGAAGTAAAACTGTCATAATTTGCAGATGATATGATAGTGTGCATAGAAAACACTATAGGCTTCACCAAAATATTACTTGACCTAATAAGTGAATAAGGCAAAATAGCAGGATTCAAAGCCAATATTCAGAAATCAAAGGCATTTTTGTTCACCAACAATGAAATATCAGAAACTAGGGAGGAAAACCCATTTACTATATCAACAAGAAAAATTAAGTACCTAGGAATAAACTTAACCAAGAAGGTAGAAGACCTGTACTTGGAAACCTACAGAACACTGAAGAAAGAAATTAAGGAAAATACAAATAAATTGAAGCATATACCATGTTCATGGATGGGAAAAATCACCTCATTAAAATGTCCATACTACCTAAAGCAATTTATATATTCGACGCAATCCCTATTAAAATACCAGTGACATATTTCACAGATTTAGAACAAATATTTCAAAAGAAAAATGAACCCAAATAGCCTCAGCAATCTTGAGAAAGAAAAACAAAGTAGGAAGGATCACAATACTTGATATCAAACTATATTACAAGGCCACTATAATCAAAACAGACTGGTACTGGCATAATAACAGATACATAGATCAATTGAACAGAATAGAGAGCCCAGAAATTAACCCAGGTCTCTATGGCCAATTAATATTTGGCAAAGGTGGCAGAAGCATAAAACGGAGTAAAAATAGCCTCTTCAACAAATGCTGTTGGGAGACCTGGAATGGTGCATGCAAAAAAAATGAAACTACGCTATCAACTTACACCATATATCAGAGTAAACTCAAAATGCATAAAAGACTTAAACATAAGCTGCGATACCATAAAAGCCCTAGAGGAAAACATAAGCAGTAAAATTACAGATATTCTATGCTGCAATATTTTTGTGGATACATTTCCTAGGGCAAGGGATATAAAGAAAAGAATAAACAATGGGACTACATCAAATTAAAAATCTTATGCTCAGTTAAGGAAACTGTCATAAAAATGAAAAGGGAACCAACTGTATAGGAAAACATATTTGCCAATGATATCTCAGACAAGGGCTTTATCTTCAAAATATACAAAGAACTCATATGATTCAACACCAGAAAGACAAACAATCCAATTAAAAAATGGGCAAAGGACTCGAATACACTTCTCCAAAGAGGACATACAGAGGGCCCACAGACATATGAAAGGATGCTGAACATCACTAGCCATCAGACAGGTGCAATTTAAAACCACAATGAGATACCACTTCACACCGGTCAGAATGGCCATCATCAATAAATCAACGAACAAGTGCTGGCAAGAATGTGGAGAAAAGGGAACCCTAGTACACTGTTGGTGGGAATGCAGACTGGTGCAGCCACTGTGGAAAACAGTGCGGATTTCCCCAGAAAACAAAAATTGAACTGCCTTTTCATCCAGAGATTCCACCTCTGGAATTATATCCGAAGAATCCTGAAACACCTGTTCAAATGAACCTATGCACCACTATGTTCATAGCAGTGCTATTTATAATAGTCAAATGCTGGAAACAGCCTAAGTGCCCATCAGTGGATGAGTGGATCAAAAAACTGTGGTACATTTACACAATGGAGTACTATGCGGCAAAAGAAAGAAGAAACTCCTACCTTTGCAACAGCATGGATGGAACTGGAGAGTATTATGCTAAGTGAAATAAGCCAGGTGATGAGAGACAAATACTATATGATCTCACCTATAAGAGGAACCTGATGAACAAAACAAACAAAAGAGCAAAATAGAACCAGAAGCATGGAAACAAGGAACAGACTAACAGTGATCAGAGGGGAGGGGCAGGGGGATAAGGGGAGAAAGAAGGGGAAGAAACAACTATAAATGACCAATCGACATGTACCACAGAGTGAGGATTGACTCTAGGAGTAGGAAGGGGGTCGTTGGGGCAGGGAGAGCAAGGGGGGAATATTGGTACAACTGTAAATGAACAACAATAAAAAAAAAGGCAAGAAATTCAATCATCTTTTCTCTCATTCTGGAAAATAGATTTGAAGGCATTCTCAGTTAATTTATCTATCTGGGTTTTAGAGATGCTTTTAGAAGTTTCATAGAACAGAATCATATCTAAACAAACTATCAGAAACACCTCAGATTGGGAGTGACTCACCGGTACTCCTTGGTGTACTCAAAGTCTTGTTTGTTGTAAGCAGGTTTTAAGAAATTACACTCAATGACTCCAATTACTCCCACACCTTCTCCATGAGTTGGCTTAGAAAAAAAATTTAATTGAAACACTCACATTACTGTTGACTGCCTGGAGTTATTTCCTTTTGATTCCAAACAAAAACAGAAAGCTTACATAATGTTCATTGGCAAAGTAAGGCTAGCAAGGTCTAGAGAAATACTCAGAGTATACTATAATAAACTGAAAATATTACATTGAACTGGGACCTCTGGAAAATTCTAGAGTAAAATTTTCAAACTATGATCTATAGATATTCTAGGACTTTCCAAGGATTAATAGACTTCTGTACTTCTCTCAAACTACCTCCGTTTTCAAATGTTTCATATTCTGGGATTGCCATAATATTTCATTAGAACAATAAATGGCACTGCTAAAAAAATCAAAGTTATATACTACTGTTTCAGAGAACTGAAACCAAACTTCATCTGAAAAAGTTTTAAGGATGCTACATAATCATCACGTTCTATTAAAATAAACCTTTTCTGTATGTAGGCCACCAATCAACTACTAAAGTGAGTTAGACTTGCAGTGGTTATTAATTAGAAGTTGATACAAGATATTTTTGGATTAAAATATTTTTTTATTCTTTAATGAAAGGAACTGAGTCAACAGGTAGTTAGACTAACACACAAACATGAGTTGTGTGAAGATGATATAGCAAGGAAAATCAACACAGGCTAAAATCTAGCTCTCCTGGGTCCAATATAAGCTTGTCCTGCTGTGTAATAAAAAGCAAATTTTATCTGTAAAATAGGAATAATGGAATACTGGTGGATATTTCCAGTTTAAATGGTCATTAAAACATCAAAGATTATGGTAATATTTGTATAGTTCAGTTTATAAAGTATTTTCACATAATTTATCCCATTTAAATCTCTCAACCTTGTAAGCTGTATGGTAGGAAGAGCAGGTAAAATTATTGTTGTTGTTACCACTTTACAGGTAAGAAATCGATCCTCAGAGAAATTAAGTGATTTAGCTTAGGTTGCACAACTTGTAAGTGGAAAAGCCAGGAATCAAATCCTGGCCATCAACCATTAAATTTTATGTATCTTCCACTATGTCATATTGTCTCCCCATGAAAATATAAAAAGTTACCATCAACACTAATAAACACTTACACACGACAGAGTTGCTGGTGTTTTGATTCTACCTCTTATTAACAGCTACCTAGAAAATGCATTCAGTAAAGTTTCCATGTTGACTGACATCTATGAAGAATGAGAAGTAGAGTTTTTCAATACAGATGGCTCACTGGTAACAGAATTCTAGGATTTAACAATCATCATAAGATGGGAGTAAAAGTCACTAATGACTTAATCCCCCATGCAAAGTTTAAATCCTCTTCTTACTCTTTTCAGCCTTCTATAACAAAGGAACATTAACCACTCACCTTCACCTGGCATCCCACCTTCTCAAAGGACTTTATGAGTCGGTTGTTGTGATACATCATTACCCCAAATTGGTTATTATTCTTGCAAGAGAAGCCAAAAGTTATTTTCACCTGCTTATTCTGAGAAGAAAATCATTAAGGAGACAAATGCAGCAGCTTTGGCAGAAAAAAGTTTTGCATTCTACTATAGCAAATAACATTCGATATAAATTGGTACAACCTTTCTAGTGGACATTTGAAAAACCTGTATTAATAGCTTTACAAATCTTCTTAAGCTTTGACCAAGTAGTTTTCTTTCTAGAAATTTATCCTATAGAAAAGGCAAGGTAGCCCATAAAGTTTTATGAGTTACAGATATTTATCAATTAGTTATAATGGCAGAAAAACATAATTTAGGTGTTTGACATTAATGATTAAATAAATGTTGGTATATCAACATGATCTATAATGTAGCTTTAAAATTAAAAGACTGTAAGAAAATATATCAAAATGCCATAAGTGACTTTAAAAATTTATAAATAATTAAAATGTGTCTTAACCCTTGCTAGTTGATCAATTTTCTGCCAGGTCTCCTAGGTTTTGATAAGAGTTATAAACGGTACAACACAAATCTACACAATTATAAGCAATAATATAAGTCCTGCTAATCACATAAAATAATGACAACAAAAGTGTGGAAGAACCAAATCACTTTTAAAAGTAAAGGATGATGAATAATCCCATTGTAATATATTTCATGGGATGAAGGTAACATGCTTGCATAGATGAAATAAAGAGTACTAATTATTATACATAAACCATGAACAATGATGAGTTTTAACAAGTCTGATTTGATTTAAAAACCAAGGTAAGAAAGTAAAAAATAAAAATAAAAAAATAAAGGGGAGACTGAGTAACTGAGGTTTTCATTAAAACAAATACTAAGAAATCTTCATGTCCAAACTAGTTAAATAAAAATTTGTTTTTGTTACTTATTCAAAAGGTGATATCAATATTCCCCTCTAAATAACAAGCTGTTGTATAAACCCAAGTGACAAATGGGCCAGGTATGATAGAACACAGTAATGTTTGGCTCAGAACATAATGTTCTGGGCTCCAGAAGCTCAAATTAAACCACGAATAAGACCCTATTCAAATGCAAAAACAAACCTCTCCCAAACAAACTAAAACTCTACACCATAAAACTAACATTCTTAAGGTAAAGATTGACAAATACTTTATTTATATGGTATACTTTTAAAATTCTAAATTATAGGGAGGCAGTACACTGGGGAAGGAGGTTCCTCAAATTAGAGAGGACAAGAAGAGAGAAGAGGCTTTTGATAACTGAGGAATAAACAAATTAGCATCAGTGATATTGTCCCTCTGTGACCTTGGGGGAAATATTATTAGGAGTTTCATTTTATCCACCTCTATAGTGAATTTGTTTAGCCCAAATTCTAGTAGAAAAGGTAACTAGTTTAATGAGAAGGACAGTTAAGAAGAGTTAAGGTACATATAAAATGCATTTATAGGAGTCATCCTGATAGAAACCCATAATCCCATAAAAGACAAAAGTTAGTGACAGAAATGTGGCATATTCTGAAAAAGAGGTTGGGAAATAATTATTTAGACTGGCTCTGTTAAAACTATGGCACCAATATCCTAGTCTACATACAGTGATATAACTAATTTAACTATAGCTGCTAACAGTACTATCTCTGGCTTTGTTAAATTGGATTTGTTTAGGGCTTCAAGAAAAAAGAAAAAAGAGAACCTGTCTTAATAGATGATGTCTTTTTTCCAAAAAGAGAAAACCAATCTGCTGGGACTAACAACCACATAGCTTTTTAAAAAGGAAACAACAATTTTTAATTTTTGGTCAGGGGAAGAAAGACAAAGCAAGATAATAACACCTTTGATAAACAGAGTACATTTCTTAGTCCAGGAACTGTGCTTATTTACTAGAAAATAAATTACAACAACAATTCTTCATAATTGCTTATGAATTTTCAACTTCTCAAATACTTTTTTTTGCCCTAAAACCGTCAACAAAGATGGACCTAATTTCCATAATCTTAAAATTTTCTCAAGTGAAAATGAGTACTTACTTCTCTGAGTGGCTGCCATTATGAGAAGTACCAGGAAATTCATGTCAAACCTGTTGAAGATTTAATTTCCACTCTCCTAACTTCAATCAACATAAGTCTGAACTTGTCATGACAAAAATCATGCTACGTCCAAAAGGTTATCAACTTCTAGACAACATTTTGGTTATTTCGGGCAATGTAACATATCACAAAATTCCAATACAAACCAAATGGTGGGCACCTTAAAGCAGAGAGTCTCAAACCTGGCTACTCATTAGAATCAGCTGAGAATGTAAAAATAAATAATATTTCTTATTAAAAAAAAAGAGATTTCAGAATCTACTGAACCAGACTCTCCCAAGTCTCAGGACTCTGTATTATTTTAATCATTTCCAGGTGGTTTCTAAAAAAAAAAAAAATAGTACATAGATTGGCATTTAAAAAAAGGCAGATGAAAGGTTTTTGTTTTTCTGTGCCAATGTTGAAATCTAATCCTGAAACAAAGAGGTAAATTTTATGTAGTTGTAAGGATACTGTAAAGGTAGGTTTATATATATCATATGCTACATTGGCCAGGCTCTTGGCAATCATCTGGGTAGTCACCTTCTTTTGACGCAGAAAAATTTTCATTCGTGGCTTCATATACAGAATACCACAAAATGCCTATGGAACAGTGAAGGGAAAGTTATAATACAATATTGCCAATTCTACTGACATCCCCTTAAAACATTGCTAACAACTGAGGTGCATTCTAAGCAAATATTTGGCTCAGTTTCCATACTATGTCACTACCATACGAAAGTGATATTGAATCTATTCGCTAAACTACTTTAGTGGAGACAGTGTAAAGGAATCCTAACAGAGGGGTAAAAGGCTGTCATTTTTATATAAATAAAATGAGATATTATTATATAGATTTTCATGTTATAGGAAATCTTATTTCTCCTTGTTGAAGGAAAAGCACTCTTACTCACCCGTAATGAATACTCTGTTTCTGGCAGTTCAGAGGTAACACCACCAATCTCTTTTTCTTCTGTGCCAAAGTCTGATACCAGGATGTCATATTGATCTGTATCAAAGTCCAACTCAGACTTTCCATCTTTATTTCTAGGTAAAAGAAACAAGTACCAATCTAACAAAAACTGATTCCAAAAGACAAAAATTCACTAGGAACCCAAGAGAAAAGAAACAATATGAGCCAAAACTCAGATACCTATTTCTTTTCCTGACTACCAGTACTAAACTACAAATTATTCAATTTGAAGAAATTATTCAATGTTTCACAGAGGTGGTAACCCCAAGGACAGAAGGCAAGGAAAAAATGGAGAGTGTGTGTCTGTGATCTGATAAATCAAATGGATGTCGTCTATCTTCAAAGAAGGACCTTAAAACAGATCCCAACTTTCTGGGTAGTACTGGATAGGTCATTCAACATAATTTTCCCTAACTGAATAGATGAATCAAAACCTACCTTTTCTAATTTCATAAATTATGTAAGAACTAATAAGATACCGAGATTTCCCCAGATCTTATTTCTTAGAAGGAAAAAAAAAAGATTATTATAGAAACAGCATATATTTGCTGGTTCTCTAGAGTATCATTTATGGGATTATCACTTAAATATAATATTAATCATATTGTTTCCATAAGTAACTTTCTTCTCATAGTCCTTTTGGGTCACTTAGCTGTGGTCCATTCCCGGACCCTGGGTTATATCACTAACAACAGCTAGGGAAAAAATCCAAGACCTGTCTTTGTTTCCTGATGGGTTGTGAAGAAAACATATACATCATAACAACACTTTCCAAAGTTTGTTCTGTGGAATAGTAGTCCCCCAAAATACTCTTAAATAGGAAGGAAGGAAGGAAGGAAGGAAGGAAGGAAGGAAGGAAGGAAGGAAGGAAGGAAGGAAGGGAGAGAGGGAGGGAGCAAGGGGAGGAGGGAGGGAGGGGAGGAGGAAGGAAGGAAGGAAGGAAGGAAGGAAGGAAGGAAGGAAGGAAGGAAGGAAGGAAAGAAGGAAGGAAGAAAGGAAGGAAGGGAGGGAGGGAGGGAGCGAGGGGAGGAGGGAGGGAGGGGAGGAGAAAGAAAGGAAGGAAGGAAGGAAGGAAGGAAGGAAGGGAGGGAGGGAGGGAAGGAAGGAGGGAAGGAGGGAAGGAGGAAGGAAGGAAAGAAGGAAGGAAGGAAGGAAGGAAGGAAGGAAGGAAGGAAGGAAGGAAAGGCAGGTTGGTTGCATGAGTGAATAAAATTAAAAAACAATTCCTGGCCCCCAGAGCCACCTCAAAGATCTAGTGATACCTTTCTCATACTTCAGGTTTTGTAAGCTCAGAGCTGCTGTGGTGAAAATGTAGCTCCTTTTTCAAGGCTGGACCAGAGCCATTATGTTATGTAGCTTTTATAAAGCCCATGTCACTATAATAGTATATTCTGGATTTTCCAGGATAATCCTGATTCTTTCTACCTCATCCCACTCAAACACATGCTCTGAGAAGGTTTCCTATCTTTGCCCCTCACCATTCACCATCCAAGGAAAAGAGGTCTGAAGAAAAAAATTTTGAAATTGGGTAATACAGCATACTATATTGCTCTCTTATGTATTTTCAATACCTATTGAAATAATATTAGCATATTAAAGCCTCTAAGAAGAGCTGCAATAAAGCAACATGGCAGACTTAGTTTAAGCCAGCTTTTCCTGAAGTTACATGACCATAGAATCCTTTATTTATATGATACCTACATCTACATGATTGAGAAACAATGTACAAAGGAAAAAGTCTGCTTAATCTGTTTAAATCACTGAAAATACCTAAGGAAAAAGATCCTTTATAATATAAATATTATTTGAGGTTTCCCCAATAGGACAAAGGAAGATCTAAATTACCAATGAGTGAAAAACCTTACTTTTTTTCTTTTTAGTTGAAAGTACTTTCTATACAAACCAGCATGGTTTTTATATAAGTTTAAGCCAGCTAAGAAATGAGGTAAAATTCTTAACTTAAAGAGAAAAAGAATAAATACACCTAATACTCTGTTCTATTAAACATAAAAAAACCTCTGTTTTATATGAAAGGTCTTTAGGTTTTAGTGGACACTTAAATGTATTCCATTTGATATAACTAGATTAAACATATCATGTATTCTAGAGTATTTCTAGAATGTTTTGTTAGCACTCAACACATGACCTGAAGCCAGCCTCAATACAGTTCAAATTTATCTACTTCAAAGGTTTTTCTACTTCTAATTCAACTACTCTAAAGCACTAATACAGAGGTACTTAGTTTTAAGGATCATGTTGTGCTTTGTTACCCGTAATGTCTCTTTTTCATACTTTATTTTCATTGTTGAATAAGTTAAATAACTATCATTTACCTATCTCAGAAGAGTATCCATGAATATAAAATATATATTTATAATGGATTCTAAAGATTTTAAAATAGCATTGAACTGTCTTATTTGTGGCAATAGCCTCAGAATATGAATGTTTCCACCTTATCAAGCTCTACATCTTACTAATAAGAACCATTATCTCGCCCTGGGTGGGTGGCTCAGTTGATTGGAGTGTCATCCCATACACCAAAAGGTTGTGGGTTCAATCCCCAGTCAGGGCACATACCTAGGTTGCAGGTTCGATCCCCAGTCGGGGTGCGTATGGGAAACAACCGATCGATGTTTCTCTCTCACATCGATGGTTCTCTCTCTTTCTCTCTCCCTTCCTCTCTAAAATCAATAAAAATATCCTTGGGTGAGGATTAAGAGAAAGTTTTTTTAAAAAACCACTATCTCAAACAGAGCTGTGGTTGTATGAAAGTTAAGAAAAAGTATGCAATGAGATACAAATATCTATCAAAATTTAACTACTCAACTTCTCTACAGATTACAATGTACTTCATCGTACTACCTCTACTTATTAGAATCTATCACTCTTGGAATACGATACCTGCGGATATTCCAAATAATAACACGAGTGCCTTTTTTGCCTGGGATGGCATCAAACTGAGACAGCAGGTCATTTTCACTGTTGAAAATCGAATAGTTCAAGATGGCTTCTAGGCTGGGCAAGGAATCCTCAGTAACAATCATTTTTTGTGAAATCAAATATAGTCAAAGAAAAAACAATCTTTTAAAAGAATGATATTAGTTAGATCTTCCATTTGAGTTCCATGTTTAGATAAAAATAGATACAGAGACATAAAACATGGGCATTACTGCTATAGATGAAAGAAAAAGGCAAAATGAAGAAATATTGCAGAGACAAACACAAAAATCTGTTACCCATGCAGAATATAGCTTCAAAGATACAATGTAAATAAAGACAGTTCTATATTTAAGAAATAGATCAAGGGCTGAACTTTTAGACTCTTTGGAAGCAATGAGTTCAAACTTTATTGCTACACTGCTTGGGTCAAGATGACCTGGTATCTAACAGAAATAATAGCTTGTCCAGGAATGAGGAAGTGAATGATTCTGCTATCAGATAAACTGATGAATAGTATATTTCTAGGAGTATGTTACTACCCTTAGGGGAAAAATAATGAGGGGGGGGTACTTTACCAAGGGAGTGGTGGTGGGGGAGAGAGAGAGAACAATAACATAACAATGAAATTTCCCATACAACAAAAACATTTCTAAGCTTCTATAAATAGTCCACTTATATATTTTTAAATGTTTAATAGGGGGAAATTAAAGTTAAATTTCAGACAATTGAATTGATAGCTGTATTTGACCTGAAAAAATAGGTTTCTATTAAAATATCAGATTAGACTAATTTTTAACCAACATTCTCCATTTCCAGAAAGGATATTGTTTTGCTGGTTGAATGGAACAATTGGTACAATAACTGCCTGGGCCTGGACACATTCCAGGTAGGTCTGTGATAGGAGTCCAACAGAGAGAGTACCCCCATTCTTGGTGAAGACAAGGGCGTCCTTTCCTAGCCGCATGGAGCCTGACTTGAAACCATTACCAAAGACCCCGATGGGACACTGGCTCTTCTTTATTACTTTATCTGTAAAGCCAAAGCTGTAATTACACAAGAAAAAAGAAATCAGAAAAAAAGAAATCAGAAACATAAAAAGCATCCTAAGATAGATGACAGGCAGAATATTTTTAGTTTACAAATGAATTTACACTTGTAAAAAGTCCCTCCTTTTTTTCTCTTTTGATATTTTTGAGCAAAACTATTAAGTTAAAAACAGAGGAAATTACTATGGGGTGATGGGACTGATTTTCCTGTGTGGTTTGTGTGTACATTAACACTTACAGTATATTGGACTCACATTTTATCAATGTAAAGGTGGTTTCTTTTCACTAACAAAGATAGCTGGAGAAGGTCATGGGTAGCTGCCTTTTTTTCTGGAGAAAATGGGTCTGGTTGCTAATAGTAAGGTTAGGGCAGGTGGAAAATGGTGGTTATCTGAGTATGCTGGATAGAGTGCAGCAGAAGAACCAGAGAGCTGCACTGGTCAGAGGCACCAGACTAGGCATCTCCAAACCTGGTTATATCACCTTCTAGAAATCTGAGAGTCATAGGTTATATATCTTAACAATTTCAACTCTCCGCCCAAAAGATAACCCTTCCAATTCTTACCCTCTGCTCCATCTGCTGGGACAGCTCATTGGAATGTGGCCAAGGGATAAAAATAGGTAGTTCTGCCTCTGAATATCAGCAAACAGCTGCAGTATAAAGTCTCTCTTGTTCTATTAAGGGCGTTTCACTGAGTCACCTCAACAATCTCTGTAGCCCCTTATGATCAGCTTAATCTGGGAGCCAGATCCTTTCCCTTTACCATATTCTCCATTCAAGCATACAACAAAATAACAGAACCAAAAATTTAAAGATATGAAATCGAGAACATGATGATTATTCTCCTCATAGATCTTCTCTCACCACAAATAAAACTAATTTTAGGATTGTTTCTCTCCAGATTGACTAAGTTTACAATGTTGTACACCATTCATTCAGTAAATATTTACTAATTACCTACTATGTGCCATGCATTGTGCTAAATCCTGGAGACAAAAATGTTGATAAAAGAGATATAATTCTTGCACTTGCCGTTTACAGTCTAAGGAAAGTCTTCATATATTACATATCACATGCTTCTCCAACATCAATAAAATAAACACTCTGTATGCCATGTCTGAGCAGTGTGGCCTTGGCTCTTACACTTTTGAGCAGGGTTGAGTTGCCTGGTTTCCACTTCCTGAAGGCTATGGTTTGTGTCTATTTCCTAAGAAGGAATCCCACCTTTCAATTTTCTATTTCAAAGTGTCATACAATAATACCATTAAGTCCTTCTAGAGTACACAATTTACAAGAGCTTTGTGCATCCTACAAATATATCTAACCACAGAGAAAAGTAACTTCTAGCACAGTAGTACTTTTGAAAATCCCCAAAGAATGTTGCATTTCTGCTGTTTATGGGCCTTAGTAGTCCAGGAAATAAACTTAGAGAAGTTGGTAAGATTCAGGAATTCCTATTTCTCTTATGAAAAAGTTGGCTAGAAGAGATGCAGTCATTATGAGGATTAAATTATATATTGTATCCACATTATAAAGTAGTATTCAAACTTGAATTTTTAAACTAACTCTAGAAGTCACTCTGAGAATTGTCATGTGCTATCTCTAGCTCTACTTCAGATCTAATATATCTAAAACTCAGGGGTCTTCATAAACAGTAATCTACCATGTGAAATGAATCCGTATGGTTGAACTTAAACTTTCTCTTATATTACAAAGTCTAGGAAAGTGGTGAAAATAGAGACTATATAGCATTCTCTTAATTTCCTAGCCATTCCTGCCTTTTCTGCAATCTATCATTTTTTTCCCCTTTGTGAGTATAAACCCTGACTGTGTTACTTAGTTTAAGAAGACCAAATGACTATAGAAGGTGGAGAAAGTAAGTAGTAGGGTAGGGACAGAACCAGAAATAGAAAAGGATAAGAATAATGAGAAGAGAGAATCTGGAAGCTTCCGGATATTGCAGTTATGTTCCACTTAATTTCTCCCATGTGTTCTTTTATATCACTTAATAGTTCCATGTTAGGTATTCTACTTAACTGAACATTGCAGAATGGATGCCAGATACCAATCAAATAACTACCTAATAGAAAATGCCTCACAGTAAATTATAGAATTGTAGGATGAATTTTATATATTTCAGGATAGCTCACTCATTTTCCACAGAGATAGCCTGGCTTAGATAGGTGGTTTCTCTTCACTAAATCCTGTTCTATCCTCCTGTGTAAGAGACAACAGTGTTTGGATACCAGCTCTTTGAGTGGAATCAAGGAAGATAGTAGCTTGCTCCTGACTTTATTAAAATATTAAGATTCTACAATCCAAAGAGGTAAATTTAAATTGGGACTCTGACCAATGAAACAAACCTTAGCAAATCCATGTACATACAAGAGCAGGCACTGCTGTTTCCTAGATATATTGGTGATGTAATATGCAATATAAAAGAATGAAAGACAGCTAAGCATACTACTATTCTCTGACTGTTGTTTAGGAAAAACCTACTAGGAAATGCACTGCTGAGCAGACTTTGCAAATACCTTCAATCCATGGATCTGTGGCTGCTTTTAATCCTTGACCTCTGAAAGAATAGGATTTCCACCTTGCTGAAAAAGGCAGCTGAATATATAGACTAGCTGGTTCACACATTACTTGCAGAATCTAAAGAGAATTGTGAACCTTAAAGAAATTCAATAATAGGCTTTTCCTTTTTAATCTGATTTTCATGAGATTCTGCATTTATGGGAGAAATTGTTGCTGCAATTACATAACTATTTTATTACCCTGAAAATAGGAAGATTAGCATAAAGAGCTGGAAATGTGGATAGGATTATAAGAAATGTTACAGATAAATAGAGTTGCTGTAGGCTTAATAACTTTGCATAACTACCTCTACTATTTTTCAAAATATAAAAGCAGTATGCCCCAAACCAATAAAAGAAAAAATAAAACACTTAATTTGCAAAGCTACCTCTAAAGTTCAATTATTTAAAAAAGAAATTGTGGTAAAGTAGAATTCTTGGCTAGAAGGTATGATTGAATTAAATGATCTCTTCTAAATAAATGGGGCCTTTTAACAAATTCAAGTTTGTTTTAAGATACAATCAGAAATAAAATCCAGCACATATACCATACATAAGCCAGAATTCATTAAAAATTCTCTAAAATTAATTTTTAAATATGAGGAACAATTTTGCAGTACAGATTAGTAAGAGACATATTTGGCATGATAATACCAAAAAAGGCTATGTCTAAAGATGTTTCTGCCTATTTAGCTCTGTTTTGCTCCTCAGGAAAGAAGTGAAATTTTAAATGAATGATTCACATCCTTCACATTTTGACTCAAATGTCATTTCTTCAGGGAAGCTTTTCTGGTTTCCATAAATTAGAGCAGATCCTTCCATTATATGTTCTCATAGAAACTGTACTTTTCCTTCATAGCAGTTACCACTAGGTGGGATAGCCTATTTACTTGTATCAGTACTAATCAATCCTTTTCTATATTTTTCACTAAACTGTCATCCCTTTGAGAGCAAGGACCATGTCTGCCTGGGCCATCACTTTATCTTCAATGACTTTCACATAGGTATTCAGTAAAAATTTGTTGAATGAATCCGGAACAAAAATTGTTGCAATTATTTTGAAACTATCTTTCTTTCTCCGGACTTCTAACTATAAACACCAACTTTCACATATGTAGTTCCAAAACAGGGTACAGATCTTCCCCACAGCCCATGGTTTGGGGAATGGTGGAAGGAAATAATACAGCATTTAAGGTACTTTGAATATCTATGGCATGTAGGTAGCTAGATAATAGAAATCCTACCGCCCCTGGGCAAAAAGGTGTAAGGGATTTTCAGGATTTAAAAGGAAGGGCAGGCAGCCTTGAGGGAAGGAGCAGGTTGGAGAAGCATGATGGAGGCGTGCCATGATGTAGGAGGATGTTGTAGCAGCCATGTGCGAAGCAGCAAGCAGCTATGCAGTTTGTAGTCAGGATCTGGCTATGCAGCCTTGACTAGTAAGAAAGCAGGCATGCTGCTGCTTTGATCGTGCCTGCTCCAGCTGACTCTGAAGCCACCAAGGACTCTGCCTTGCAGACCTGGACCCTATCTGGACTCTTGGAACTCGGGACACATGGAGAGGACTTCACCATGATCCAGTGTAACATGGCACATGCTTTCCTGGACTATTATATGGAGGCTGATGACAACGTACTCCAGATCCTGAAGGAGAGAGATGGCACATAAGGGATGGGGAACTACTGAGCTTGATTTTGGCTTCTAGCCTTTTGGGGAGCAAGGGAAGTGCTGGGTGTCATGGGAGAACAGGGTTCTGAGTGGGAGTGCTCCCACCCCCACCAAGGTTGGAATATTGTAAATAAAGACTGTTTCTCTCAACACTAATTGTTGGGTCATGCACCAAGGCGCCATGTGAATGGGCCCCTGTTTGCTTGGTAAGTTTCACAGGCAAAATGGAAAGTGGTAAGATCCTCTGAGCTCACTATTTGATACTCATGTCACTGGTATAAGGTGTGGTGGGAAGGAGTTGGTAACAAGATAAGTGATTGAGAAAAAAAAAAACTAGTACATAAGAATTAGACATATATATATATATATATATATATATATTGGTTCCATCCCATCTAAACTTGTATTTATGTTAATACAAAATATTAATTTTAGAAGATAAAAGTTAAAAGATTAGGGCAGCTCCATAACTTTACCAACAAACTAGCCACATTCTTATCTCACTTCTAGACACTGTCCTCAAATATTCTTCTAATTATGAGGGTCTGAGACACAAGATATACAAAGTACACAGACTTCTGAGTGGTAAAACATAACCAAATTTATAATTGGTTATGCCCAAATTTCATTTCATTTCTTTGATGGATCAATGGGATTTCCCTACAAACAGGGTTACAGAATTAGAATACCTACAAAGAGAACTACAACAAAGTGAACGTTTTCTATTTCTATAGTTTGAAACCCTTTCCCTCCTCCACCATTACTCATGTTTCACAAACTAGTTCAGGAAGCCACATGGAGAGTAATCAATTTCATCTGCTAAAAAGAGGAATAGAGAAGGAAAGGGTTAAGAAAATACTCATCTTTCACTGAGTGATATGTGAAGACAATAAAGGACAAACTTACATTTTCAACTACAAACCTCTTAATTACATGAACTGAAAGTGGCAACAGAAACCTATTATCACCAGCTTCAGCAGCTAGAAAAGAGAATTTCCTGACTTTGAAATTCTACTGCAAAACCTTCAAAGATTGCACATATAAATGTCTTCTATTTATCTTTCAGGGGGCTTGATTATACCAAGGCACATTCTAATACATCTAATCTAAGAGTGAATTTAGGTATATATAAATTAGAGAAAGTTTCGGACCAGTGATGCCCTTCACATCTTTACACTTGCTCTTTTCTTTGCCAGAACTCTCATCCCTTGCCCCCTGTTCCTTTACCTTGTTAAATTCTATTAATGACCTTTAGATCTCAGCTTACATATCACTTCACCTATGATGCTTTTCCTGACCTCCTGAGTTAGACTGGGTTCCCCTGATGACCTGTCCCATTGCATCCTATACTTTCCTATTGTTATATTTATCATTTTTGTTATGATTACTGCTTAACTGTCTGAATTTCCAGCTGGACTGTATATTCTGTGAGGGCAAAAACAGTGTCTATTTTATTACCAGTGCCCTGGCACGTAATAGAGTCCCAATAAATATTTGTTGAGTGGATAAAGGGAAAGTAAAATATTAAAGAAAATCATTAAGCCTTAACTATAGTTCCTGAACTCAAGACAAGAGACAAAGAATGAAGACACTTTTACCTGAGCATTCGGTGTAATTTATGAGGCGTCATTCCACATCCATCATCAGTAAAGGTCAAACAAAATTTATTCTTGACCTCCTCAACATCTATAAAGACTGTCCTGGCGGATACATCTGGATCTACAGCATTATCTGCAAAAGATAGAAATCTGTGATATTATATCTCTTTTTCTAATATTCTGTTAAGATCTCTAGTTCAGTGCCCTGAAGACACAGAAAATGTCCTTTATTCCCTTCACATGGATGTCCCAGAAGGTGAGCAGGAAGCCTAGTGCACATTCTAGGATATAGGGAACAATAAATATGATGGCAGATGAGGTTATAAGCTGATTTTAATGCCTGATATGCAATCTGCTTCTCTCCCTTTAATCTTCAAGGTCTGTGAGAAAAATAACTCTTCTTATATACAAAGCAATCTGCTCTGTTTCCATCTTATTACTTCTTGCCTTTTAGCCACTTTACTGCTCATAAACACATACAGTAAAGGGTGGCTCTGCAGGAGAGCTCAATCACAATTTTGGTACAAATAGAACCATATCAAACACATTACAGCTTACTTGTGAAAAACTTAGTTTCTACTATTTTACATCACCTCCTATGTTAAAGAACACAGTGCCTTGGCTGATGTGGTTCAGTGGGTTGAGCACCGGCCTCTGAGCCAAAGTGTCACCAGTTTGTTTCTCAGTCAATGTACATGCCTAGGTTGTGATCCAGGTCCATGGTTGGTGGTGTGCAAGAAGCAACCGATCAATGTTTCTCTCCCTTTCTCCTTCCCTTCCCCTCTCTCTAAAAATAAAATATTTTTTAAAAGAACACAGATATTATGACCATCATTGTTTATAGAATAGGAGGCATTAAAAGAGTTAGAGGTTAAAATCAAAGCATTTAATTGCCTTTTTAGATCCCAGTGATGGTAACAAGCTTGCTTAGAAAGAGTCATTCTGCTTAGGTACTCTGTAATAGTCTTAAAGATGAGGCTGTCCAGCCCTCATGAACTGGGGAAGATAGAATTAAAGTAGAAAAAAATATAGAGCTAATGTTTCACAGTTACTTATGAGTTAGTTCTTCATAATAGGTAAATTATTTAAGACTCTAGGACTTCTGGTCACAATGGAGGCATAGGTAGACATGCTTTGCCTCCTCCACAACCATAAGAAGGAATACAACTACCTCAAAACTAAAAACAACCAGAACTACCAGAAAATCAAACCGTGTAAGTCCAACAAATAAAGATATAAAGAAGTAATACTCAGGCAGGACAGGGGAGAGCAACAGGGGGGAAAATGGGAAAACTGTAATGGAACAACAATTTTACAAAAAAAAAAAATGTAATACTCATCCAGACAGGTAGAAGGGGCAGAGCCAGGGCGGAAAGGATGCGGTGTGGTAGTGGTGGTGGTGGTGGCAGCGGCAGCAGCAGCAAGGCACTGGCTGTGGCCGGCCAGCTGAAAGTGCAGTCACATTATAAAAGTTAGGAGGGACACCTGGGGAGCGATCCCAGCACTAGACTAAGTTGCGCAGCTCACGGTTCCAGTGCCAAGGAAAATAATGCCTCATTGCTTCTGACTGTGCAAACCAGTAGGGGTTGGGATGGTGGAAGAAACTTCCGGTCTCTCAGCAGAATCCATTTGTTTAGAGGGCACCCATGGTCCTAGAATGTCCACAAATCCACCCACTCTGGGAACCACCACCAGGGCAACAGCTAGAGGAGTGCCAGTCCCATATGGGAATCAGGAGAAGTGCCTGGAAAAGGGGTGAATGCTGAGCAAGTAGCATTGTTTCTTCTCAGACCCCTCCCCCGCATACAGAGCCATAACATGGTGAAACGGGTCGCCTTTCACTGACGGGTCACCCCTCACTGACGAATACCTAAAGCTCCACCCCTTACAACATAACAAGTGTGACAGCTCTACCTAAGATACAGAGGCAAACACAGGACGCTGTCAACTTGAGGAGACAGAGAAGTATAGCCCAAAAGAGGGAGCAGATCAAAGTTCCAGTGGGAGGACTAAGGTGACAAAGAGATAGCCAATCTAACAGATGCAGAATTCCAAACACTGGTGATAACAATGCTCACAAACCTGACAGACATGATTGAGTATGGCAAATGCATAAGGGAAGAAGTGAAGGCTATGCTAAGTGAAACAAAGGAAAATCCACAGGATACCAATGGTGAATGAAAGAAAGCCAAGGTTCAAATCAACAATTTGCAACATGAGGAAGAAATAAACAGCCAACTAGTACAGAATGAAGAAACAAGAATTGAAAATAATGAAGAGAAGCTTAGGAATCTCTGGGATGACTTTAAATGTACCAACATCTGAATCATAGGGGTGCCAGAAGGAGAAAAGGAAGAGCAAGAAATTGAAAACTTATGTGAAAAAAACAATGAAGGAAAACTTCCCTATTCTGGCAAAGGAAATAGACACACAAGTCCAGGAAGCACAGAGAGGCCCAAACAAGTCGTACCCAAAGACAACCATACCAGGACACATCATCATTAAAATACTAAAGGTTAAAGATAGAGAGAGAATCTTAAAAGCAGAAAGAGAAAAGAAGAGTTACTGACAAAGGAATTCCCATAAGACTATCAGCTGATTTCTCAAAAGAAGCTTTGCAGGCAAGAAGGGACTGGCAAGAAGTATTCAATGTGATGAAAAGCAAGTACCTACAACCAAGATTAGTTCATACAGCAAAGCTATCACTTAGAATGGAAGGGTAGATAAAGTGCTTCCCAGACAAAGTAAAGCTAAAGGAGTTCATCATCACCAAGCCATTATTTTATGAAATGTTAAAGAGATTTTATTTAAGAAAAAGAAGATCAAAAGTATGAACATTAAAGGACAACAAACTTACAACTATCAACAACAAAATCTAAAAAACAAAAACAAACTAAGCAAACAACCAGAATAAAAGCAGTCATAGATATGGGGATCATTTGGAGGGATATGAGCTAGGAGGGGGAAGCGGGGAAGGGGGAGAAATGGGGAAATGGTGCAGGGATTAAGAAGTATAATTGGTAGGTACAAAATAGACAGGGGGATGTTAAGAATAGTACAGTATTCTCTCACTTGTTGTGGGTATTACGTTCCAGACGCCCCGCCCCCCGGCTCCGCGAAGCAGGAACTTTACATTTATTCTACACTCTTAAACCTATGTAACTTTAACAACATACATATACAGTACTGCAAAATCCCGCGATATAGCGAAAAATCCACGATAAATAATTAAATACAATATTTTTTAAAATCCCGCGATACAGTGAGGCCGCAATAAGTGAACCGTGTTATAGCGAGGGACTACTGTATAAGAAAGAGTGAAGCCAAAGAACTTACATGCATGACCCATGGACATGAACTAAGGGGGTGGGATTCCTGGAGGGAAGGGGAGTACTGGGCGGAGTGGAGCAAAGGGGGAAAAAAATGGGACAACTGTAACAGCATAATCAATAAAATATACTTTAAAAAAGGACTCTAAAGACATCAAATATAGTCATATTCTAACATATGAGCCAAGTCCACAACCTCAGGGGGAGCCTTTGTCTAGTGGCCACATATTTTTGCCATAGGTGCTAGTTTACACAACTGTCAGTCAGTGACACATGTGGTGCAACTGTCTCATTGGGACTCACTGGCTTGAGTGGGAGGGCAATTCGTGCAGTCTGTTGTATAGGTACCTTAAGCACTCCTGTCTCTACTAGCTCTTTAGTCAAGACTGAGACCTTCCCCTCCACCTATTTCCTTTTCCCTGGCATCCTATACTGCTTTACTGATAACACGTGCCTGGGCTGAGAGATCCAGCATGGGACTGGCTGTATACTGGTCCCATTATCATTGTTCAAATTGTGGCAATTCTCCACTGGGAACATCCTTATCAAGAAAGAGAAGTATTACACACATTTAAAATATCAATTTTTACAATTAACAGCATTGGTTATAACCATTTCTTTATGTTGAGTGTCCATCAAATAAAACAAGACACAAGGACCAATTTCAAGGACCACAATGATGTTGCCAGAATCAGTGATAACACTATCACTGATTGTAACCCTAAAAAGTCATAACAGCAGTATGGCATCACCACTAGTCCCGGAAGGGGGTTAAGAGTTCGGGTGGAGTCAATTTTTAAGGACTAGATGGTTCCAAAACCCTGTGCTATGTTGCAGATCAAGTAGACCAACTTTGGCAGGAATTATAAGTTTGACATGCAAGAGCAGCTTCGTCAGAAATACAGGCTTTACTTTGTATAAGAGGCAGCAGTTTTTTCTTTCACTGACAGAAGAATTCAGCATTTTGAAGTTGCCTACATTGTTTCAAGAAACTACTTGGCAAGCAGGCCTTGAATTGCTTTAGGATCTATCAGTCTCTTGTCCTGGCAGAAAGCCGGGGCCATGGACAGTGATACCTTTGTCAACCAAAAGGACATCATGTCTACTTTAAAAAATTTGCATGTAGAGAAATTTTTTCTAACACTTTATGAACACTCATGATTCAAATGCATAGTACATATCAATTCCAATTCTGTGTTCACACAGAAGTGCATTCAATGAATCAGCTCGCAGGTCTCTCATAAAATTATCTTACTTTTTCCCTCTTTACTGTAAAATTTGCCCAAACTTTACTAGGTGCTTCTTTACAGGAACACACTAAAGAATTTTCAATACAGGCACTTCAGGAGTTACAAGGTAGCTGCCAGGGGCAGTTAGATATTTTATCTCCTTGGCTGGAAGCTGATGGAGTAGGGAAGGAGAGGGCATGCAAGAGGCCAGGGTCAGCTAGAGAAGTAGGGAAGAGATCAGTCAGGCAGTCCCAGCAGTTAAATTCAACGTTGCCCTTTCTTTTGGTTTTAAGTGGCCGTTCACTTGGCCTCAACAAATGAACTTATAATAATAATAAAGCACCAATCTTAATGGCTGACTTCAATCCTATCTCTTGATGCTTACCCTTCCAAAAATTTTTGCTGCTAGATCCCGGGAATCTATTTTCCCCATGGACCAACCTGCCCAGCCTTATGAACAGGTAGGACAATGAGAGAATTCCTACTCCTCTCCCCTTTCCCACTACTAAGGAAAGAGCTGCACTAGCAGATCCTGAAATGTCTTTATCCCCTAATCTGGCCCACAGAATCTCCTATGCTACCAGATCCCAAGGAGTTTTACCTCTTCTAACCTGGCCCATTGTACCCCTAGTGGGAGGACAGTTTCTCTATCTTTCCTCACCCACCTCTTAGGCAAGAACATGAAAAACCAGGTTGCAGGCAATCTATCTTATTCCCTAACCTGGTCCATCCAATCCCTGATCTTCTAAAAAAGAATTATAACTGAAGCCTCATTCTTCATCAAAACCTGGAAGGCAATGAGAAACTGCCCCATGATAGCCTCCCTCAAGACACCGGCTGGTGAGTGGGGATATGGATTTTTATTTTTCTGGATTTTTAAAAAACGAATTGATTGAGGTGACACTGGTTAATAAAATTATATAGGTTTCAGGTGTATAATTCTGTAATACATCATCTGTATATTGTATTGTGTGTTCACCACCCCAACTTCAAGTTTCCTTTCTTCCCCATTTATCCCACCTGGAGAGATGGCTTTGAGGTAGTGCTTCACAAGTCTTCTATCCTCTCCTGTCCCAGAAGGATGGTCTATGTGGATTCCTGAAAGTTTGCCAGGGCCAAGTTGCTGGCCTATAGAAATCCTGCAAGTATCTAACAGTATTCTCTTATCTAAAATTAAAATCATTATCTTCTGACACAAGCTATTCTTCTTCCTCTGTGCCACACACACACACACACACACACTATCAGCATTCAAATGACAACAAGTTTGAAAATCAAGTCATTTATCCCTCCCTTTTTCTTACCTTATATATCCCTAAGTCCTCTCAGATCTTGCTATTTCTATTCCCATTGTCATTTTCTTAGTTTAAAGTTAATTCCCTCACCTGTATTATTGTAATAAACTCCTCAGCAGCCTTTTAAAGCCATATCTCTCTCTTTGCCAATCCATCTTATACACTGCTGCAAGATTAACTCTTGAAGCACAGCTCTCATCATGACATTCCCCTGCTCAGAAAACTTCAGACTAAAAGTCCAAATGTCCAAGTCTCCTAAGTCACCTCCTGGTCCCACTGGGCCTTTCTAACCCCATCTTCTACTTGGTACTTGGTGTAAAAAAGACCTGGATCTGCCATCTACTACACAAGTAACTCATGTTACCTTGAAAAGGTCAGTTAAATGCTCAGAGCCTCTGTATCTTTGTCTGTGTGATGAGAATAATTATAACAACAATAATAATAAGACCCTCAAAGGGTAAAGTTAAAATGTATTTGTGAAAGTTCTTTGTAAACTCTCTAAGGACCTAGAGTTTTTACTATTTGTGAACTTCATGCTCTTGTTAAATTCAACTACTCTGTATTCTTTATGCCTTTGTTCATGCAGTTGTTACTTTTGCTTGAAATGCCCTCCCCTCCCCACACCCATATCCACATGTCCCAATCCTTCAAATCTCAGCTCAAATGTCATGTCTACAAAGCTTTTTCTAACCCTCCTCTTCCTGGTAAGCAAGAAGTCATCACTCTCTCAACTGAATTCCACAGCAATCAATATGTTTATCTTTACTGATACATCACTTTTTATTTTGTTGTTACACACAGCATAAACCTTTTATACACATTTTATCTCCCTTACTAGAAGAGTACTTTTTTGTACCTACCATGGTGGCCTTGCCCACAGTGAGTACTCAATAAATATGGAATGGATGATTCACTAGAAAATTAATGCACAAGCGGAGGAGAAAACTGTCGAAGGGAAACCTACAATGAAACTTTTGTATTACCAGTTAACATTTTGCTCTTCCTTTTCCCTGTTATTAACATGACCACACATAGTTGTGATTTTGTTTTAAAACCTCTTTGTATATGTGTGGGTAGGTGTGTGTTTATGTGTGTGTGTGTGTGTATATATAATACTCATAACAATTTGTACTCATGTGGGACATCTTAGGTCAGGCTTAGGTTCAGTTAATACTTAACACAAAAATCAGATGCATATAGAATTACAGATCACCCATTAAGTTCAGTACATAGTCAATACAGATGGTTTTGCACAGCATCACTGTGAACTGAGTGGAGTGAAAAACACATTTGTCTCTCCTTCTCCACTAAGCAAGTTGTTACTTTTACCTCTTTTTGCTTTTTTTCAGTTACATGCTCATAGATCTCATTCTACTGTGCAGTTTCACTCAATGCACGGTGCAAAACTTTAAAGATATAGTCTCTGGTCTCTAGAATTCAAAATGTGTCACTGCCACTTTTTCCCCTTCAGCTTGTAATGGACAGTCATACATATTATAAGCATTCTGCCTTATGGTCAAACTAATCATCAAAGTTCCCTGTCACTCTTCCAAATAACTCTCATGACCATCTCCTCTTGCTGCCCATTGAGTTCTTGCCCAAGACAAGTCACATTGCATGGCCACAGAGATTGCTTAAGTAGGAACTGGGTCTCATTTGGGGAGTTCTGAAACCAAACTTTGCCCCAGAAGTCTCTCTCCCTCCTTTAAGTGTTATGTGACATTTATAGTGTGCTCTGTAACTGCTGCATTTTATCCAGGAATGCTTCTCTTCTTTGCTTTCCACATAGTATTTAAGGACACCACTGCAAAAGCTGGTGTACTTGCCTTCAAGGGATCAACTCAAAACGCTTTAAAAGCAAACATCGGTGGAATGAGAGAGGTTAAGTGCTCAGTATTCATTCCAGCGGTGTGAGGGCGCTCGTGGACCACGTACCCAGCCCTCCGCAGTCACAGGGAGCCAAGTGCATTCGTGTCATCTCTTAAGAGATGTCCCATCATTCCCAGATTCTCTGGTCCCCAAAGTTAAAGAACTCTGTTTTCCAGACCTTTCCTCATGACCCTACTGTGTCCACTACAACGTCCCTTTGCTAGCTTGACGTCTTTCATCGGTAGCCAGGTCCCGTGGAGCCCAGCTGCCTTAGGGCCTCATCTCCTTTCGATTATTAACTAAGCTATCCTAAAGTGTCTGGAACATCACAAGCCAGAGAGAAATACCTCCCAGGAGTCCTAACTCTTTGGACTCACCTTGTTTCCTCAGCGTTATTCGCAGAATTCCGTCCCTGGATAGAGAGCTGCCCCCCTCCCGCCGGCGGGGCAGAGACCAGTCCCGACGCCCCCACCCCAGCTCCGCCCCTGGCCCACCTCGCACGGCTCCGCACATTCTTCTCGCGTCTGCGGCACCACGTTGGCACCACTGCGTTGGGCGATCACGGCCAGGCCCACCTCGCCACTCACCTAGTAGCTCCGCGATGGCACTGAAGGGTCGCGTGTGGCTGCTAGAATTGCTGTGTAGGTAGCGGGGGCTCATCTGGGGGCGAGAGAAGGTCCCGTCCCGCGTGAGGCTTCGGCCCGCCGGGCCCTCCCTGCGAACCCCCCGCATCCCCGGGGCCCGCGCGTGCGTCCGCCCCCTGGGGTCCCTGACCTACAGTGCTCAGGCGGATCCCAAACGCCTGCGGGCCGCCGCCCAGCCGAGCCAGCCCGCTGCCCGGCGCGCCAGGGCCTGCGGGGGCCCCTCGGTACAGGAGCATTTTTTTGGCCGCCACGATACTCGGTTGCTGCCTCCGGACTGCTCGCCCGGCCGTCCCGGGCTGGAGCTCACTCACTCGCACTCGCAGCTGGCGGCGGCTGTCCCAGGCCCGCCCTCCCTAGCTCCCACCCGCAGCTGGCGGGGGCGGAGCGCGCTCCAGCCACCTGTCCCAGGCAAGAGTGGTGAGGCCAGCAGAGCTTAGCGGCGGCCCCGCCCTGTTAGCACCTCTCCAGACCCACTGATTGCCGGTCGTCCTCTGGGCCGTACAGAAATATGGCGACCTCCTGACAGCCGCTCCTTGATCCCCGCCCCTAATTAATTCTTGGCGTTTTCCATAGGCCAGGACGCCGAGCGGGAAAGCGTGCGGGGGGGAGGGCGAGTGCGTGGGGAGGGGCGGGAATAAGGCGAGGAGAGGGAGAGTGTGTAGGGATTTCTGGAACGGAGTTCCACTTGGGCTGCATGACTAACGGGCAGGATAAGACAAGTCTTACAAGTTCTAAAGACCATAGTTGTGCTATCTGGGTAGATAGCAGGCTTGCGTGATGGGAAAGCATTCTGACTACTCTGGCTCAAATGTCTCTGGAAGCAACCAGAACTTTCTAGAAGGCAGTTGGCAAATCACCTTCAAAGCTTGCACGGCTGGGGATAGATGTTTATAAGATTAGAAATTGCAATGCACTTAAATACTCCAACATAGGGATTGGTTAAGTTACAGAGTGAATAGTGATGTGGAAAATATTCACGAGAGAATGAAGAAAATAAGAGGTTACAACATACTGTGTAACGTGATACCCTTTTTATTTGAAAATCAAGTATTGGAAAAACAAGAGTACATACATATGCATGCATATACACCTGCTCACACACACTGAGAAACACTCAATGATGTATTCCAAGATAATCTTTCCAGGTCTAGAATTATAAATTTTTCTCTTATTTCTTATTTGTTCTTTCTAAATTTTATACTACTAAACATACACTGTTTGATTTTAGAGGAAATAAAACTGTTTTTTATTTTTTTTAAATACAACGTTCCCTAATGTGGATGAACCATAATTTGACCATTCCTCTACTCTATGATAATTTTCGTTGTTTTCAACTTTTTTTTTTTTTTTGATAATACGAAAAGTGCTGCTTCAGATATCCTCATGTACAGATCATTAATTACTGGTACTGTTATTTCTACAGACTATTGCTATGCCTAATCATGTTTACTCTTAATAAATACTTAATACCATACTTAATAAATTCTGGGAGGCAATTCCCCACCACCACCACCACACAGAGAAATGGTCAGAATTAGATGGTACTGATTTGATCTGACCAATCTTTCATTTTTTGCCAATATTTTGAATAAAAAATCGTGTTTTTTATTGTCTTAATTTGCATTTCTCTGAATACCAACAAAGCTGAATATATTCTCAAATGTTTATTGTATATTTGTATCCCTTTTGTAAACACCTGTTTATATCCTTTGAACATAATCTCCACCTCTTTGGGTCCTTTGCATTTTTCATTTGGGGGGATATCTTTAAATTTTTTTAATGCAAAAAAAATACAGAGAATGATATGGCAAATCTCCAAATACTTATTACACTGATTCAAAAATTGTCAAGACTTGACCATACCGGCTTTATATATTCTTTTCTTTTTTATTTCTGTAAATATTTTGGAGAAAATTTCAAATATCATGTCATTTTACCCTATACACTTCACTGTCCTCTGAAAATATAGACATTTTCTTTTTTAAAGTATATTTTATTTATTATGCTGTTACAGTTGTCCCAATTTTCTTCTCTTTGCCCCCCTATGCCCAGTAACCCCCTTCCCTCCAGCAATCCCCCCTCTTAGTTCATGTCCCTGGGTCCTGCATGTAAATTCTTTGACTTCATACTTTCCTATACTATTCTTAACATCCCCTTGTCCCTTTGGTTCCTACCAATAATGCTTCTTGATCCCTGCACCATTTCCCCTTTTCTTCCCCTTCCCCCTCCCAGCTGATAACCCTCTAAATGATCCCCTTGCCTATGATTCTGTTCCTGTTCTGGTTGTTTGCTTAGTTTGTTTTTGTTTTTATTTTTAGGTTCATTTGTTGATAGTTGTGAGTTTGTTGTTATTTTAATGTTCATAATTTTGATCTTCTTTTTCTTAAATGAGTCCCCTTAACATTTCATGTAATAATGGCCTGGTGATAATGAACTCCTTCAGCTTTACCTTGTCTGGGAAGCACTTTATCTGCCCTTCCATTTTGAATGATAGCTTTGCTGGATAGAGTAATCTTGGTTGTAGGTCCTTGATTTCCATTACTTTGAATATTTCCTGCCCGTCCCTTCTTTCCTGTAGTTTCTTTTGAGAAATTAGCTAATTGTCTTATGGGAATTCCTTTGTAGGTAACTCTTATTTTCTCTTTCTGCTTTTAAAATTCTCTTTTTATCTTTAACTTTTCGCATTTTAATTATGATGTGTCTTTGTGTGGTCCTCTTTGGGCTCAACTTGTTTGGGACTCTGTGCTTCCTGGACTTGTATGTCTATTTCCTTCACAAAATTAGGGAAATTTTCCTTCATTATTTTTTCACATAAGTTTTCAGTTTCTCACTCATCCCCTTCTCCTTCTGACACTCCTATGATTCAGATGTTGGTACGTTTAAAGTTGTCCCAGAGGTTCCTACGCCTCACCTCATTGTTTTCAATGCTTCTCTCTTCTTTCTCTTCTTGGTGAATATTTATTTATACTTTTTGTTCCAAATCATTGATCTGAATCCCAGCTCCCTTCCCATCACTGTGGGTTTTCAGTACATATTTCTTTCTTTCACGTTGTATAACCTTCACTTCTTTCTTTATGTTTTTGTGGCCATACTCAATCATTTCTCTGAGCATCTTGATGATCAGTGTTTTGAACTCTGCATCCGACAGGTTGGCTATCTCTGTTTCATTTAGTTCTTTTTCTTGGGTTCTGTTCTGATCTTCTTTTTTTTTGTTTTATTTTTTGATTTTTCAATTACAGTTGTCCCATTTTTCCCCCATTGTTCCCCCGGACCCAGCCAACCCTTTCTCCCATAATCATATAACTCCCCGTTGTCCATGTCCATGAGTCATTTATACACATTCCTTGACTAAACCCTTCCCTTACTGATCCCCCTTCTCTCCCTCCCCCCTCTCCCCTATTGACTGCTATTCTGCATTGTCGTATTTAGTTCATTTGTTTATATTATTCTTTAGTTTCCTGTATTAGGTGATATCATATGGTATTTTTCTTTCGCTGCCTGGATTATTTCACTAAGCATAATTCTCAATAGTTCCAACCATGTTGTTGCAAATGCCAGGAGCTCCTTCTTTCTCTCGGCTATATAGTATTCCATTGCGTAAATATACCACAGTTTTTTGATCCACTCATCTACAGGTAGGTACTTAGGCTGTTTCCAGCACTTAGCTATAGTAAACAGCGCTACTATGAACATAGGGGTGCATAAGTTCATTTGAAATAGGGTTTTAGGATTTTTCAGGTATAATCGTAGCAGTTGAATCGCTGGTTCAAAAGGCAATTCCATTTTTAGTTTTTTGAGGTAATTCCATACCGTTTTCCATAGTGGCTGCACCAGTCTGCATTCCCACCAACAGTGCAGTAGGGTTCCCGTTTCTCCACATCTTCGCCAGCACTTCTTGTTTGTTGATTTGTTGATGATGGCCATTCTGACTGGTGTAAAGTGGTATCTCATTGTGGCTTTTATTTGCATCTCTCTGATGGCTAGTGATGTTGAGCATTTTTTCATGTGTCTATGGACCTTCTGTATGTCCTCTTTGGAGAGGTTTTTGTTCAGGTCCTTTGCCCATTTCTTAATTGGGTTGTTTGTTTTCTTGATGTTGAGTCGTATAAGCTCTTTATATATTTTAGAGATCAGTCCCCTGTCTGAGATATCATTGGCAAATATGTTTTCCCATATGGTTGGTTTACTTTTCATCTTGCCGATGTTTTCTTTTGCTGAGCAGAAACTCTTTAGTTTGATGTAGTCCCAATTGTTTATTTTTTCCTTTATTTCTCTTGCCTTAGGAGATGTATCCGTGAAGATATTGTTACGTGGGATTTCTGAAAGTTTCCTGCCTATGTTTTCCTCTAGGACTTTTATGGTGTCACAGCTTATATTTAAGTCCTTGATCCATCTTGAGTTTATTCTCATGTGTGGTGTAAGTTGGTGGTCTAGTTTCATTTTTTTGCACGTCCCTGTCCAGTTCTCCCAGCACCATTTGTTAAAGAGGCTCTTCTCATTCTGTTCTATGTTTCTTCCTCCTTTATCAAATATTAGTTGACCGTAGATTCCTGAATTTATTTCTGGGCTCTCTATTGTGTTCCAGTGATCTATATGTCTGTTCTTATGCCAGTACCAGATTGTTTTGATCACAGTGGCTTAGTAGTATTGTTTGATGTCTGGTATTGTGATTCCTCCTGCTGTGTTCTTCTGTCTCAAGATTGTTTGGCTCTTCGGGGTCTTTTTTGGTTCCATATGAATTTTTGGAATATTTGTTCTAGGTCAGTGCAATATGTCATTGGTATTTTAATAGGGATTGCATTGAATCTCTAAATTGCTTTGGGTAGTATGGCCATTTTGATGATGTTGATTCTTCCTATCCAGGAACATGGTATTTGCTTCCATTTATTTGTATCTTCCTTAATTTCTTTCTTCATTGTTATGTAATTTTCAGAGTACAGGTCATTTATCACTTTGGTTAAGTTTATTCCTAGGAACTTTATTTTCTTGTTGCTATAGGAAATGGTACTTTCTTTTTTGTCTCTGTCTCTGATATTTTATTGTTGGTGTACAGAAATGCCTTAGATTTCTGTATATTTATTTTGTACCCTGCTATTTTGCCAAATTCACTTACTATATCGAGTAGTCTTTTAGTGCAATTTATAGGCTTTTCAGTGTATTCTATCATGTCATCTGCATATAATGATAGTTTTACTTCTTCTTTCCCAATTTGGATGCCTTTTATTTCTTTTTCTTGTCTGATTGCTGTGGCTAAGACTTCCAACACTATGTTGAATAGAAGTGGAGAGAGTGGGCAGCATTGTCTTGTTCATGATTTCAGGGAATACTTTCAGTTTTGTCCATTGAGTATGATGTTGGCTTCAGGTTTCTCATATATAGCCTTAATTATGTTAAGATATACTCCCTCTATTTTCATCTTGCTGAGTGTTTTCATCATAAATGGGTGTTGTACTTTATCAAATGCTTTTTCTGCATCTATTGATATGATCATGTGGTTTTTGTCTTTCATTTTGTTTAGGTGGTATATTATATTATTGATATGTATATATTAAACCATCCTTGCATCCCTGGAATGAATCCCACTTGATCGTGGTGTATGATCTTTTTGATGTATTGTTGGATCCTGTTTGCCAAAATTTTATTGAGAATTTTAGCATCTATGTTCATCAGTGATATTGGCCTGTAGTTTTCTTTCTTTGTTGTGTCTTGACCTGGTTTTGGGATTAGAGTAATACTGGCTTCATAGAAAGAGTTTGGGATTTTTCCTTGTTCTTGGATTTTTTGGAATAGTTTGAGGAGGGTAGGAGTTAGTTCTTCCCTAAATGTTTTGTAAAATTCGCCTGTCAAGCTATCCGGTACAGGGCTTTTGTGTGCCGGAAGATTTTTGATTACTGTTTCAATTTCCTTCTATGTTATTGGTCTGTTGAGACTTTCTACTTCTTAATTCAGTTTTGGAAGGTTATATGTTTCTAGAAATTTGTCCATTTCTTCTAGGTTGTCAAATTTCTTGCCATACAGTTGTTTGTAGTAATTTCTTAAAATACTTTGTATTTCTGTGGTATCAGTCATGATTTCTCAGTTTTTGTTCCTGATTTTGTTTATTTGGGTCTTCTCTTTGTTTTTCTTGATGAGCCTGGCTAAAGGGTAGTCGATTTTGTTTATTTTTTCCAACAACCAGCTCCTAAATTTGTTGTTCTTTTGAATTGTTTGTTTGGTCTCTATGTCATTTAATTCTGCCCTAATCTTGATGATTTCCTTCCTCATTCTTGCCCTAGACTTTGTTTATTGTTGTTGTTCTAGTTCTTGTAGCTTTAGGGTTAGATTTTTTATTTGAGATTCTTCTATCCTTTTCACATATGCCTGTATTGCTATGAACTTCCCTCTTAGGACTGCTTTTGCTGTGTCCCATAGTTTTGGGCTGTTGTCTGCTCAATGTCATTAGTTTCTAGAAATCTCTTGATTTCCTCTTTGATGTCATTGTTAACCCATTCATTATTTGATAGCGTGTTATTCATTCTCCATGAGTTTGGATGTCTTTGATTTTTTTCTCTGAGGTTGATTTTTAGTTTCAAGGCATTGTGGTCTGAAAAGATGCTTGATATGATTTCAATTTTCTTGAATTTGTTGAGGCTTGTTTTGTGTCCTATCATGTGGTCTATCTTTGAAAATGTCCCATGTGCATTTGAAAAGAATGTATATTTTGCTTCTTTGGGTGAAAAGTTCTATATATATCAGTTAAGTCCATATGGTTTAGTGTGTTGTTCAATGCCTGTATATTCTTGGTGGTTCTTTGCTTCAAAGATCTGTCTATTGTTGATAATGGAGTGTTAAAGTTCCCTACTATGACTGTGTTACTGTTAATATTCTTTTTGTGGTCTTCTAGTATTTTCTTTATGTACTTGTGTGCTCCTATGTTGGGTGCATATATGTTTATCAGTGTTATATCTTCTTGATGGATTTTTCCCTTAAGTATTATGAAATGTCCTTCTTTGTCTCTTTTTATTGCCCTTGCTTTGAAATCCGTTTTGTCTGATATGAGGACTGCTACCCTACCTTTTTTTTTATCTCTATTTGCTTGAAATATTTTTTGTATCCCTTTACTTTCAGTCTGTGTAAATCTTTTGTTTTGTGGTGTGTTTCTTGTAGGCAGCAAATATGTGGGTCCTGTTTCTTATCCATTCCATTACCCTATGTCTTTAATTGGAGCATTTAATCCATTTACATTTAAGGTTATTATTGACATGTATTTATTTATTTCCCTTTGTACCTGTGTTTTTCTCTTCTTTTTTTCTTCCTTTTCTTAAAATATTCCGTTTAGCATCTATTGCAATGCGGGTTTGGTGAAGATGTATTCTTTTAGTCTTCCTTTGTCTGGGAAACTCCTTATTTCACCTTCCATTTTGAATGAGAGCCTTGCTGGGTAGAGTTGTCTTGGTTGTAGGCCTTTGTTTTTCATTGCTGGAAATATTTTTGACCATTCCCTTCTGGCTTGTAGTGTTTCTGTTGAGAAATCGGTCGATAGCCTTATCGGAGCTCCCTTGTATGTTATTTGCTGTTTTTCTCTTTCTGCTTTTAGGATTCTCTCTTTATCTTTGAATGTTGCCATTTTAATTATGATGTGCCTTGGAGTGGGTTTTTTGGGGTTTCTCTTCAATGGCACTATGTATGCTTCCTGAACTTGCATAACTTTTTCTCTCATCAGGTTGGGAAATTTTTCTGTCATTATTTGTCCTATCAGCTTTTCTCTTCCTCATTCCTCTTCTTCTCCCTCTTTAATTCCGATTACTCGGATTTCGTTTTTCCTCATGCTACCCTGTAATTCCCTTACTTCTTCTTCGTAGTTTTTCAATCTTTTTTCATTTTGTTGTATTGTCTCAGAATTGTTTTCTACATTGCTTTCTAACTCAATGATCCGATCTTCTGCTTCATTTAGCTTGTTTTTGATTGATTCTACTGTGTTTTTCAGTTCAGAGATTGTATTCTTCGTTTCGTCCTTGTTCTTGTTAATGGTTTCTATGTCCCTTTTGATGCTGGTGTAGTTCTCCGTAAGTTCCCTGTCATTTTCTTGGAGCTGTTGGTAACTTCCTTGGAGGTTGTCATAGTTGTTTTTGAGGTTGTCGCGTATATTGAGCTTCTTCACCATCATTGTTTTGAATTCCATGTCTGACATTTGGGCTATGTCTATTCCATCTACCTCTCTTTCTGGGAATTTCTCTTTTCTTTTTATTGAGAGGTTGTTTCTTCGTCTTACCATGTTGGATTCTTCTTGTTTGTTTTTTGGGTTTGTCTTCTTTGACTTCCTACCTTTGTGGTATGAGATTCTTTATAAGAGAACTGGGGGTTTTGGTGGTGCAGCCTCTTTGATCTCCTGAGCCTGATGTTCTTCGGTTACTCTTTATGTCATTCGTTTATGTTGTCTGGTTATATTTCAGGTGCTCTTTGGTGGGATCTTCCCTCTGGCTAGTTGATTGAGAGTCACTCTGTCCACTTTGTCTTGAGTTCTTTTGCGGAGATATTGTTAAAAACATAAACACACAGCCCAGGCAGGTAACCCACACCCTCTAAAATATTCCGCATCCTCTATCTCGCTATCATCAGCAAATGAGCCAGTATTAATATAAATGTGGAGAGGTTAGGGCTTTTATACTACAGGAAGAATTGATGAGTATTTTGAAAGAGGAATAATATGATTTTTTGAGAGAGGGGATGATAGATTAGTAATAGTAGCAAGTAGTGTCGAGACTATGCAAGACAGTAGATAATATTTACATTGTATGTTAATAATAACAAAAGAAAGAGAGGGAGGAATGCAGAGTATAGTAGGAAAGTGGGATTGTATAGTATTAGATTTATATAGTAGTTATATTCTATTTATTTAGTGTGAAAGGGAGGCTAAACTATACAGACAAACAAATAAACCAAAATTAAAGAGGAAAGATGAGAAGGAGAGATGTTATGAAACTAATTAAGGAGATAGTATTTTAAAAAATTTTTTAAGTAAAAGTAAAAATTAAAATTAAAAGAAGAAATTTAGAAAAATTAACATAAAATAAAATACAAATAAAAAACTAAAATAGAAATAAAAATTGTAAAAAAATATATATATATACACACAAAAGGAAAGTTTTTACTCAGTTCAGCCTTTGTGTGTCATCTTCTTTTCTGGATCCATAGCTGGTCTAATGAGTTGGGCCAGAGGTTCCTGATCTTTGCAGGTTTGGCGCCTCTTTGGGGCCTGCCGGGGAGTTTGTGTGCACGCTAGCCTCAAGCTCGCTGAGCCGCCCTCTGGGAGTTTGTCTTTTGCCCCTTGGGGAGGGGCCTCAGACAGTGCTGCACAGAGGAAGTGAGCGTCTGTGAGTTGCCGCAGCCCGCTGTTCCCACACCTGCCTGGGCGGGTACGGGCAGATCCCGCGCCAATGGTCTGCACTCCAGCCTGGTGCCCAGGGGGCTGGCCAAGGGTGTCTATGCACGGTCTTCTGCTTGCCCAGCGGGCCCTCCCTGCGCCCGTTGGGGCATTGATCTTATGTCTGTTGGGGTGTGTCCGAGGGGCACCCAGACACGCAGCCGGTGAACTGGTTGCGCACCTGGGCCAGTATATGAGGGCACTTCCCTGTGCACACCCGCGCTACCCAGGGGAAGGGTTGGGGATTGGGCGAGCGCACTTCTGCGCCTGCGCTACTCAAGAATGCCCCAACCTTTCCTCTCCTCTCTGCAGTTCACAAGAGAAAAAAATAAAGAAAATCACATTGTCACATGCACAGCAGTATGCTGTTTCTTGTCTTTCAGCGCTAGATGCCACCTGGTCCTCTCCTGTTTCTGCCAGTGGGCAGAGATCCTTTCTCCTCCAGATTCCTCTCTGGGGAAGCCTGTGGTCACTAAAAAGTCTTTGTGTACTTCGAGGCACAGGTCAGGGAGCCACCCCAGTCAGAAATCCCATCTCGTCCCTTTTTCCTTCGCTATCCTCACCAAACAGGTCACTCCCAGATGGTTCTCTCTAATCCAGCATTGCCAAGGCTTGACTCCTGCCAGTGTCTGGCTGCTCACCGAGATGTTCTGTCTGCAATTAGTCCAAACTACAGACGGGTTTTGGGAGCCAGAAAGAGCAGCCTCCCCTCACTCCTCCGCCATCTTCTCTCTTGAAAAAAAATTTTCTGTTCTTTCATTTGGGCCATATTTCTTTGTGTCCTCACTTTGGTAGCCTCCCTGTGTTAGTTTCTGTATATTAGGTAGAGCTGCTTTGACTCCGTATCTTGGCAATATGGTCTAATGTAGTAGGTGTCGTGGAGGGTCCAGTGGCACAGCCTCCCTCAAGGTGCACCATTTATGTGGACTGAGTACACTCTCCTCTTGTAGTTGAGCCTTGCTTGCTGTTGGCAGACCAATAGGAGAGACTTACCCAGGACAGTCAGCTGCAAGAACTGGCTGTGACCACTGAACCACCAACTTCCAGCCTCTGTAGAGGACCAGCTGTGCAGGGGCAAGGTGGTGATGCTCCAACATGGTCTGTAGCTGTCCACTGGGTTCACTGGCCCTGGGGTTTGCCTCGGTAGGGCAGACTAAGGTCAGTCCCCACCTGTGTTTTGTCCAGGGATCCCTGCCTAAGCTATAATGCAATATGAGATGGCTGCTACTTGTGCTGGGCTTGGAAATTCCCAGGTGAAGCCAAGCTATGAATCTAAGCTGTCTGCTGGTAGTACCTGTCCTTTGAGTTCACTGAGGCCAGCTGTGGCTTATTTGATAGGATTTAGGAAGTTGTTAAACATGCCAAAATCAGCTATTCATATGAAAAAGCAGCTTGGGTGCACCCGTAAATTGGGTGAGGTGGAATCTGTGGGGATCTCCAAAGCAGGTCAATGTTAGCCAGATTGATGGATTCTCAGATATGGCACCAGCTTGCCAGCTCTGTGGGGAGAGGGTTTAGAAAAGAGACAATGGTTTCTACTGATCCTGATGCCAGACACTTCAGTTTCTTTCTATATACCCCTAGTGTCTTTCAAGGTACTACCCCAGTGCTGGAGCTCAGAGGATGTGAGTCTGAGAAGGTGAGGCCCTGTGTGAATTCTTTCATATGAACTCCTTGGGGCTACAGAAGTTTCTTCCATTGACTCAATCCCGCTAATTTTTTGCAGCCAGAAGTTGTGGGGGCTTATCTTTTTGACACTGGAACCCTGGGCTGGGGTCCTGGTGTGCAGCTGTGACTCCTTGGTCCTGAGATATCCCTCCCAAACTTTTACCCACTACATGTGGGTGAGAAAGCACCCCATTCTGTGTCTGCACCCCTCCTACCCATCTTGATGAATGTAGTTTCTTTAATCCTGTATTTGTCAGACTTCCATTCAATTCAATTCCTGATGGTTCTGACTGATGGTTGTTCTATAGTATTTTAGTTGTAACTTTGATATGGTTGTGTGAAGAGGTGAGCCACATCTGCCTATGCTGCCATCTGACCGGATCCCAAAATATGGAAATTTTCTTAAAAAGCATAACCACATTGCCACTTTCATACTAAACAAAACTCATAAGAATTATTTGATGTCCTCTAATACGCCATCCATATTCTGATTTCCACACTTATCTCCAAAATATCTTTTTGGTTTGTTTAAATCTAGATCCAAACAAGATGCACATGTTGCACTTGGTTATGTGCCTTCAATCTACTTTAATTTATAACAGTCCCTCCTTTTTTTTTTCATGCTATTGAGTTATTAAAGAAACTAAGTCACTTGTACCATTGAATGCCTACACTTTCTTTTTTCTTCTTTTTTTGCTTAGTCTGTTTTTTGTTTTTATTTTTTAGATTCAGTTGTTGATAGTTGTGAGTTTGTTGTCATTTCAATGTTCATAATTTTGATCTTCTTTTTCTCAAATAAGTCCCTTTAACATTTCATATATGTAATAATGACTTGTTAATGATGAACTCCTTTAGCTTTACCTTGTCTGGGAAGCACTTTAACTGCCCTTCCATTCTAAATGATAGCTTTGCTCGATAGAGTAGTCTTGGTTGTAGGTCCTTACTTTTCATCACATTGAATACTTCTTGCCAATCCCTTCTTGCCTGCAAAGTTTCTTTTGAGAAATCAGCTGATAGTCTTATGGGTACCCCTTTGTAGGTAACTCTCTTCTTTTCTTTTGCTGCTTTTAAGGTTCCCTCTTTATCTTTAATCTTTTGCATTTTAATTATGATGTGCCTTGGTGTGGTCCTTTTTGGGCCTACCTTGTTTGGGACTCTGTGCTTCCTGGACCTGTATATCTATTTCCTTCACCAAATTTGGGAAGTATTCCTTCATTATTTTTTCACATAAGCTTTCAATTTTTTGCTCTTCCTCTTCTTCTTCTGGCATTTCAAGGTTGTCCCAGAGGTTCCTAAGCCTTCCCTCATTTTTTTCAATTCTTGTTTCCTCGTTCTGCTCTTAAAACATCAGCACTGCTACTTCACTTTACACTTTTACATTATGGACAAGCCTTCTTTCCTTAAACCTCATGAACCAACCTCTGTTAGCTTCAAACTTCTGCAGTTTCCTCACCTCTCTCAGCCTCCATAGAATTGAAGGGAGTTAGGGCCTTGCTTTGGATTAAGCTTTGGCTTAAAGGAATGTTGTGGATAGTTTGGCCTTCTATCCAGACCACTAACACTTTCTCCACATCAGCAGTAAGGCTATTTCACTTTCTAATCATTCATGTATTCACAGGAGTAGCACTCTTAGTTTCCTTCAAGAACTTTTCCTTTGCATTCAAAAGTTGACTAAACATTTGATGCAAGAGGCCTGCCTTTTGGCCTGTCTTGACTTTCAACATGCCTTCCTCACTAAGCTTAATCATTTCTAGCTGTTTAGTGTGAGAGATGTGTAAGTTTTTTTTTTTTTTTCACTTGCAAATGTAGAGGTCATTGTACGGGTATTAATTGGCTTAGTTTCAATATTATTGTATCTCAGGGAATAGTGAAGCTATTGGAGAGGAAAAGAATGAGCAGGCAATCAGTGGAGCAGTCAGAATACATACAACATCTATCAGTTAAGTTCTCCATCTTATATGGGCATATTTGGTGGCACCCCCAAACAATTACAATGGTAACATCATAGATCACTGAGCCTTGCCTGAGGTGGCTCAGTGGATGAGTGTTGGCCTGTGAACCAAAGGGTTGCTGATTCAATTCCCAGTCAGGACACATGTCTGGGTTATGGGCGGTCTCCAGTTGGGGGCGTGAAAGAGGCAACCAAACATTGATGTTTCTCTCCCTGACTTTCTCCCCATCACTTTCTCCCTCCCTTGCCCTCTCTCTAAAAATAAATAAATAAATAATATCTTTGAAAAAAGATCACTGATCGTAGATCACCATAACAATAATAAAGTTTTAAATGTTTTGAGAATCTCCAAAATATGACAGAAATATGAAGTGAGCAGTGCTGTTGTGAAAATGGCACCAATAGACTTTCTCAAAGCACAATTGCCACAAGTCTTCAAATTGTAAAAACGTGCAATATCTGTGGATAAAATGAAGCACAATAAAACAAGGTGTGCATGCATAAATTTCCCCATCAACATTTTACTTTATGGTTTCATCAATTGATGAAAATTGTCTGAAAAATATTTATTGGGGTTTCAAAATGATGATAGTCTAATCCTATAATTTCTTGTAACCTAATTATTAACTCACTATATGATTACTCTGAAATACAATTTGTATAGAAAAGATAGGATAAGTGCTTAATTTACTTTTATTAGAAAAATTTTAGAGTAAAGAGTTGATGCCTGTAGTGGATACTATGATATTCCAGCCCATCTCCCAATTCAATAAAGAACTTTTTGGCTGAGCTGCTGAGACACTGTTGGCAAACTGCCTTCAGGGAATGCCTCAGGTGCAGAATTGCCTCACTCAAGGTCATAAAGTTTTCTAGGGAGGCCCACTGTGACTAGTCAATAAATGTGTATAAAGGCTTGACCATCTCAGCCCATCTTAGGACAGTTCTAAAGGGTCACTCCAGATCTCTCTGTGAGGTTGGCTGAGGCTACTGTTCAGCCTACAATGCAGCTCAACTTCCCCCTCTGCCTATGCCTGCTTTCTTCCATAGGTGTCAATCTGAAAGACACCTCTTAATAAGTATCCTGCACACTACATTCTGTCTTAGAGTCGGCTTCCTGGGGAATTCAAATTATGATACTTGAAACTGAGAGTTAGTCAAGAAATCTGTCACTTAAATGGGATTTAGGAGCTATATCACTCACTGCACAATTGGCAATGAGGACCACATCACCGAAGGTAGGAGTACAGATAGCCTCCTGCCACAAGGTGGCAGTCCTATTGTTGTTAAGATACTAACCAGGTGATTAAATAGGATGGCATTCTGGTAAATGGGGAGAGAAAACTGGTGTGATATATCAAGTGTTTGAGAAACATGGGGAAATCAGTAGCTATAAGACAAATAGAATTTGGTGCTTATTGAACTCCAATGGAGACAGGTTTGCTATGCCAAAACCAAGATGCTTCCAGGGAAAGAATAGGATATTGACACATGGTTTGGGGATGTCTAGATTGATGACACCAAAATCTTGATTCCCCATATTTCCCTGAATCCTCTGAGCCTGAAAAATTGGCCTGATTTCCTTACTGATAGTCCCCCCACCTCTTGCTTAGAGATGATGCAGGGATTCTCCCCCACAAGATAATATGTTTCCTTACCTCCCCTCCTAGCCACTAGGCATATAACAAGAGTTAAGACACAGCGTGAACATGCTAGGCCTGTTAAGAGGGGGAAGTTACTATACTCCAAGGAGCTGCAAGACTGAGCCAGTAAGGATTGGCAAGAGCTTCAAGAGTACACATAAAATTGGTTACTGAAAGTACTTGATTAAGGGAGCTGGACTATAAAGTTGGATAATGGGAAGTTTATCAGTGTGTGAACACTCTGCTGGAATATAATATGTAGCACCCTATCTTTAACCTTTCAAACCGTATTTCTTCTTTCTTCACTTTCCACTCTCTCTAAAAATCTCTTGACCACTCTTATTCTAAATATAACCTCCCAGAACCAAAATGGCCCAATTTTACGTAAAAACAACCATCAGTCATAACAATTGCATTGAATAAAATAAATATGAACAATATAAAAATAAATATGGATGACTCTTAGGGAGCAAGAGTGCAAAAAATAAAATAAATAAATAAATATGTAACACCCTGGAAAAGATCACAAGAAATGGTGCAAACTCATTACTAGGATGGCTCCTAGTAGTATAGAAAAAGTGATGATCCACCCCAAGTGAGGATAAATGCCAGCAGTGAAAGAACAAGTGAAAATACTAGAGTGGATATAATGAACAAAACTGGAAAACTCAAACAGAAAGGCACAGAATACACCACTTACCAAGGATTAGAAACAAGCTAGTAAGAGGCACACCAGCACAACTAAGAAATTCAGTAGTTGCTTTCCTCTGTAGATTAGGCATGACAGTGGAAAAGGCCATTACAGAACTAAGCTCATGATAGCAGTGGAAATTGTAGAGTTCTGAAAAGAGAGATTCTATGGCTAAGTATAACCATCAAAACTCAGGTGGACCCAATTATCGTAAGGAGTGGCACAGATAAAATTGTGGAAATGGAAAATAGAACATGGTATTCAAAGGTGACAAATAGATGTACAGGGCAAATAAATGTCCATTCAGTGATGCTTTAACCAGAAGCCTTATGTCTGGTCAAGCATTCATAATCTTCCTACTGGAGTGAACCAAAGCAAATTCTTCATCCCAGCACAGCACATTTTGAGAGCCTTGCTTGGCCTTTGCTCTTATTTGACTCAAGACTTAGAACTCCTAAAACGACCCTTTTACTCTCTTCTTGTAAGTTGTGTGGTCCATCTGTCTCACATGCTTTAGGGGACTGTGAATGCTGCACTAAGTATCAGCATGTTTACTACTGAGGGACTTGGTGTATAAACAAAAGCTTTGTTTCCTTCCAAGTATTTGGCACTCTGATGGGAATCTAGGGTCAGAGGCTTCCTCTCAGCCCCCCTCCCGCTCCCCAAGACAGAGAAGCTATCCTGAGGGGCCAAGGGAGCTGCTGAAAATCTAGGATTTGTCCTCCACTCCTTGCAGTTGCTTTGTGCCAATAAACAAAAGCAGCAAATAACTGCATACGAACCCCATCTATGTGGATACACAGGGCCTTAAATAGGCAACAAGTGGAGGCTCTACATAATTCACCACCAAACAGGGTAGCAGCAGCTACAGGTGCCACGTTGTGAGGGAGGATGCCAGTGAACAGAGCCTGTCAGTGAGCACAACGTGTCTGTCAGTTGTGAAACCCTGGGTCTTACTTAAAAATGAGAAGCAGGGAAGTGCTTCGATGGAGGATAGGGGGAACCAGTGGTGGTGGTGGTGGTGGTGGTGGTGGTGGTGGTGGTGGTGGTGGTGGTGGTGGTGGTGTGTGTGTGTGTGTGTGTGTGTGTGTGTGCGTGCACATGCGCACACGTGCCAGGGTTCAGGAGGGTGTCTCTTGGAATCCCTAGGAATCCTCTCTCTGTTTTGGGCAGGCCAGTCTCGCTCTGATCCATGTCTTTGGGTCCCAAGCCCTGAGCCATCTAGATGATCTTTATTATTTCAGCCTGGTCCAGGCAGTCCAGGCTGAGTTCCTCTAGTCTCTGTCCCAGGCAAATGGAAGAGCTGAGAGGAGCCACAGAGGCATCTGACATTTCCTCCTATAAAAGGAAGTAACATTGTTCAACACACATACTCATCACCATGCAGGGCACTCCCCAGGGTTGGAGGGAGATTTCTTCTAGCACCTTTTGAGCCAGTTTCTAAGGTCACTTGTTCCAAGGTCCCAGATGGATGTGACAGGGAGAAAGTCTAAGAGGAATCAGTGTGGGAGGTCAGCCAAATGTGATAGAAAGATCAAGAGTCAGAAGAAACAAATTCTTGTCCTGACTCCATTGAATTGGCCTGTGACCTTGGGGAAGTGTAACAAGTCATCTTCCCAGGTGAACAGTGTGAGACAGAGCTTTGTGGGCAAGAGGATTCTTGGGGAGCTCTCTTAGGATCAACACCTGCACGGGGTGAAGAAAGCAGGACTTGGCAGAGGAGGAAGTTGAACTGTGATGCAGCCACAACAAAAGGTCCCACAGGGAGCTCTAGAGCCAGAATGGCCCCTCAGAGTTGTCCTAAACTGTGATGAAGTGGCCAGGGCTTTATGCCCCTGCACTGACCAGTCCCCTGGGATGGGTGCATAACTTTGTACATGGTGGCTCTCTTCAGCCTAAGGCCATTCCTGGTGAGGGGCTCAGCTGTACACTGACCATAACCAACACTCCCTACAGCTGGGGAAATGAGGATTTCAGCACTAAAGGTGAAGGGCAAAGCTTGGCAGTGCCCTGCAGCATCCTTTCAGCAAGCTTCTTGCCCTTTCCTGGCCCCAGCTTTTCTCACCCGTCAGAAGGGTGGTGACAATGGCCCCTAAGATCCCTTCCAGCTCAGGGGCTCTATGATTTCACAAGCCCATCCCTCTGCTCTTACCATCACCCCTTTTCTCTTAAACTACACCCAATAAATCCCCCTGCCCCTTCTCAACATTTTATAGCAACTCCTCATTAACTAGGATAAAGCACAAATTCCTTAGGTGACTTTCAAGGCCCTGCACAACAGAGCTCTGACCTATCCCTTCAGGCTCCTTCCTCATTACTTACCCTCCATGGTGAAAATTTAGTTTCTACTTGTTTGCCTAAAAATACTCTCCCTCCTTTCCTCTGCTCTTTCCACAAGGATGTATCCCTTAAGCATTCATGAGCAGGGTACAGTGGAAAGGACTTCGGAGGTAGACCTGAGATGGTATCTATCCCAGGTCCAGGTTGGTTTGTTACTTTAAGCAGATCACTTAAACTATCTGAGGCTTATTTTCCTCATCTGAAAAAACTGGGGATGTTATTTTTTTATTGATATGCTTTTCGTATGGTTGTTGCAAGAAGCAAATGAGATAACATCTATAAAGGGCCTAGTGTGAAGTTCAAGAGAGCTCAATCCTCAGTAAATGTTGGTTCTCATCCCTCTTCCCTTTGTTGAAATAGCTGAACCTAAATAATATCATCCAATGATTGGTTTCAAATATATTTTAAATGATTACTCATCCTGAAGTCAACAGACATAGGGTGACATAGTGTTTTAGCCTGGTGCCACATAAATTCCCAGTTTCCATTCAGGCTGCTCCCTGGTCTGCATCTTTCTCAGATGCCAAGGATTCTATGCCTCAGTTGTCAGAACTTAAGAACACAGAAGCCTTTTTATTCCATTGACCAAGAGGCATCAGTCAACATCACCAGGAAACCTGTTGAAAACCCACATTCTCAGCCACCACCATCCCAGGTCTACTAACCAGAAGCTGTGGGGATGGGCCCAGCAATCTGGACTTTACTAAGCACCACTGCCTCAGGCATCTCTGATGAAAGCTTAGTTTAAGAACTACCCCTGTTCTATAGCACAGGGCTATAGCATTTGTGCCATGTGTCTTGTGCCCTGAGTATTGGTTCCTCAGTTCCCTCCACCACCCAGGAAGAGGGAGGTATGACATCAGGGGTTTGAAGTCTCCAGTGGAGACTGGGCCTTTGACAGGAGGTCGAGGGTATAATTCATCTCTTTGGCCACAGTAAGAACCCCAGGGTTGGGTTGTTGGGTTCTGCCCAAAGCCCAGTCTCACTGAGGAACAACCTCCCCCAGGTCACATGGTGAAGTCCCTGCCTCTGGGCAAGTCCTCCCAGGACCAAAAACTCTTGACCTTCAAGCATACTCAACACAACCCCTAATGCAGTGTTTTTCAAAGTGTGGTCCCCAGACCAATAGCATCAGTACCTCATGTTAGACATGAAAATTCTCATGCTCCAGCCCAGACCTATAGGTGATTTTGATTCTGGTTCAAGTTTCAGAACCACTGACCTGCACTTTACGAATTAGTTTAACTTAATTTGTTTTTCCAACCTCTTCATTCTCTGGCTACTTTGTCCTCTATGACATTCCATAGAGAATATAAAAAGGAAGACAAAAACATTGATGGAGAGGATATATAAAGCCTTGTTTCCTAATTCAAAGGAGCTGCTTTCCACTAACTCTGGATTATCTGTACCTACCAGCCATTTCAAATAGGACCCCTGGTTAGTCTAACTTGATTTGCATTTGGTACTTATTTTTCCAATGGCTTCTTGCTACTGGTAAAAGTTTCAACACACACACACAAAAAATAACATTTGGGATACAATATTAATATACATTTTGAACATAGATTAAGTTTCATTTCTTAAGTATATTTTATTGATTATGTTGTTACAGTAGTTTCAATTTTTCCCCCTTTGCTCCCCTCTGCCCAGTACCCCCCTTCCCTCCAGCAATCCCACCCCCCTTAGTTCATGTCCATGGTTCATGCATATAAGTTCTTTGGCTTCACCCTTTCCTATATTATTCTTAACTTCCCCCTGTCTATTTTGTATTTACTATTTATGCTTCTTAATCTCTGCACCATTTCCTCATTTCTTCCCCTCCCCCCTCCTTGCTGATAACCCTCTGAATGATCCCCATACCTATGATTCTGTTCCTGTACTGGTTGTTTGTTTAGTTGGATTTTGTTCTTATCTTTTAGATCGGTTGTTGACAGTTGTGTTTGTTGTCATTTTAATGTTCATAATTTTGATCTTTTTCTTAAGTAAGTCCCTTTGACATTTCATATAATAATAGCTTGGTGATGATGAGCTCCTTTAGCTTTACCTTGTCTGGGAAGTACTTCATCTGCCCTTCCATTCTAAATAATAGCTTTTCTGGATAGAGTAATCTTGGTTGTAAGTCCTTGCTTTTCATCACATTGAATACTTCTTGCCACTCTCTTCTTGCCTGCAGAGTTTCTTTTGAGAAATCAGCTGATAGTCTTATAGGCACCCCCTTGTAGGTAACTCTCTGCTTTTCTCTTGCTACTTTTAAGATTCTCTCTTTATCTTCAACCTTTGACATTTTAATTATGATGTGTTTTGGTGTGGTCCTTTTGGGTCTAGCTTGTTTGGGACTCTGTGCTTCCTGGACTTGTATGTCTATTTCCTTCACCATACATGGGGAGTTTTCCTTCATTATTTTCTCATATATATTTTCAATTTTTTGTTCTTCCTCTTCTCCTTCTGGCACCCTATGGTTTGGATGTTGGAATGTTTAAAGTTGTCCCAGACATTCCTAAGCTTCTCCTCATTATTTTCAATTCTTGTTTCCTCATTTTGTACTGGTTGACTGTTGTTTTCCTCCTTATGTTCCAAATCATTGATTTGAACCCTGGTTTCCTTCCCTTCACCATTGGTTTTATGTGGATTTTCCTTTATTTCACTTAGAATAGCCTTCACTTCTTCCCTTATGTGTTTGCCGTACTTAAGCATATCTATCAAGCCTGTGAGCATCTTTATCACCAATGTTTTGAACTCTGCATCTATTAGGTTGGCTATCTCCTTGTTGCTTAGTTCTCCTACTGGAACCTTGATCCGTTCCCCATTTTGGGCCATACTTCTCTGTTTCCTCATCCTGACAGGCTCCTGTGTTGGTTTGCCTCTGTGTCTTAGGTAGAGCTGTTGCTCCTGTTCAATTGTAAGGGGCGGAGCCTTAGGTTTTCTCGGCAGTAGAGGGTGACCTGTTTCACCACATTCTGGTGCTGTATGTGGGGGAGGGGTCTGAGAGGGAAAAATGTCACTTTCTCAGCACTCTCCCTTTTTCCAGGCACTTCTCCCACTTTGTATGGGACTGATGCCTCTCTAGTTTTTGCCCTGGCTGTTATGCCCAGAGTGGGTGGGTTTGCAGATGTTCTAGGGCCATGGGAACCCTTTAAACAAGCGGATTCTGCTGAGAGACCAGCAGTGTCTTCCTCTGCCCCAACTCCCACTAGTTTGCACAGTCAGAAGCAATGAGGCTTTATTTTCCCTGGCGTTGGGACCATGAGCTGCGTGGTCTGGTCTGGTGCTGGGTAAGCTCCCCAGGTGTCCATCCTGACTTTTTAGAATGTGTGACTGCATTTTCCAGCAACCTGCTGCTGCCACCATTGCTGCTGCCACCACACCACATCTTCTCCGCCCTGGCTCTGCCCCTCTTACCTGTCTGAATAAGTATTTCTTCTTTATATCTTTGTTTTGGGACTTCCATGCAGCTCTGTTTTCTGTAACTTCTGGTTGTCTCTAATTTTGGGGTAGTTGTATTCCTTCTTAGTTGTGTAGGGAGATGCAGCATGTCTGTCTAGGCCTCCATCTTGGCTGGAAGTCAAAGATTAAGTTTCATTACAGTGATTGACATGGTGTTTTCTACAGCTCTGAATTTAGTTCCCATTTTGAAGACTCAGGGAAGGCAAACAGATTTCAGAAAATAAATTGCAGAGGTTGGGGAGATATACTCTCCACCTGGCAGATCAATTAGATATCTAAGTAGATTTAGAGAGAGCTAAATTAGCCAGGTAGTTTCACCACAAGAGGAACAGGGGAACGCAGGCAGGAATCATAATTAATCTGTGGAAGGAGGGGACTCGGGGGACAGCAATCTGGCCGAGGGTCTGAATAGGAAATCAGGAATTGAGGGGAGCTCTGTGGGAGAAGCCCAGAGAGCATATCTAGGGCTCAGGCCTAAGGTCCATGATCAAGTAGATAACTAAAGGACTTCCCAGCCAGAGTGACGGCTCCATAAAAGGCTTGCCAGGAGAGGAGATGGCCCTCACCCTGTGTACCTGGCAGTCTGAGATAAATGGCAGGAATAAAGTGTTGAATGAGCCTTCTAGTCTCACTTCCAGTACCCCAACCAGGCCTGCATGCAGCTTGCTCCCTTTATCCAACTTGCCTCCAGTTTAATGCCAGCCATACGGCCTTCCTAGAGAAAGCTGCTCTCCCTTCTGGGCTTTGTTGAATTTTAAGTGAAAGCCCTCCTTCTTTCTGTTCTTAGGCTCTTATTAGGTGTCTGAGTGAACCTGCCTGGGGCTGGCACATTGGTCAGCAGAGAGCATGTGTGCTCCATGATTTCCATTTTTCCACTGTGACTCTGGGCAGCCTGCCTCCTCCTGCTTACTACCTGACACATATTCCAGAGCATATCAAGGGGAAGAGGAGGAAGCTCCAGCTACCTAGGGGGACAGGAAGTGGAGAACATATAGGGGATGAGTTCCAGACCAGGAAGGAGTGTGCTGTTAGCTAACTGAAAGCTGACTCTCCTGGGGATTGCTCTTCGTGTCAGTTGGTCACAAGGCCAGTCTTCAGCTGTGAGTCAAGAAAGTGTGTTTCCTGGGTACTTGGAGTTCAGAGGGAAGAAGGCACCTGTGCACAAAGAACTGGATAAGTAGCTTGTGATCTTACTCAGGTTGGGCTAGTCCAGGTGTGTATATTTGTTTTGGGGCAGAGCTACTTAGGTGGCATGATACATGGGCTATATGCATTTATCAAAATTGTCAAATGGTACTCTTAATATTTGTTCATTTCATTATGAAAATTTCGCCTAAAATAATAACTGAAAACAAACATTGATCTCTAACAATATGCATACTGAATTATTTCAATGATTCCTGCAACTTACTTTGAAATGAATAAAAAATTAGGTAGTGTGATATACAGATATAAGAAAGGATAATTATATGATAAAATACAAAATTTAGAATATAGTCAATATCTCTATGAATGTTAACTGTATTATACTTTAAAATTTTTATAAGTTAGAAAACTTTCCCAAAATGGAATAGTGGGAAAAATAATATTGTATTTGGCAGGGAAGTGTGGAAATTAGTGTCATTCTTAATGATCGAAGCATGCAGGGGTGTTAGACATTTTTGTATCTATATTTCATTCATTAATCTGACCCATGGGAAAAAAATCAGATAGATCTTGCTAAATGACAGAGTATTATAAACCCAAGAAAATAGTGGCCCTAATTTCTGCCACTGTGCTAGAGGTAGTATATTTGCTAGAGCAGATTAACACAGACTCAGGTATGTGGTATGCTGCCATTATTTTGGTGAATGTGTTCTTTTCCATACTATTCAGAAAAGAGGATCATAAAACCTTCAGATCTATATGGGACAGACAAAAATATACATTTTTAGTTTTGTTTCAGGGCTGTGTTAACTCTCTTAACCTCTGTCTAATATAGTCTGGAGAGATCTTGATACCCCACAGAGCATCACATTAATTCATTATATGGAAGAAATCATGCTAGTAAAACTGGATGAACAAAAAGTGTCTTGCACATCGGTGACCTTGGTGATACACAATCACTCACAACATGTGAGATAAGCCCTATAATGATTCAGGGGCCTTGCACATCAGTACATTTCTTAAGTATTGATTGGTTAGGGACACACAAATTTTATCCAAGGTAAAAGACAAACTATTTTACTTGACACCTCTCACCACAAAGAAGGAAAGTGCAACTTCTGGTAGTCCTGTTCTGGTTCTAGAGGCAGTATATTCTTCACTTGGGAATACTGCTCTGACCCATATGCTGGATCATGTGAAAACTGATACTTTGAGTGAAAGTCAAAGCAGGAAGTGCACAGCAGTAGGTCTGTAGTACAGTGCAATCCTGCTGCTTGGGCCATATGAACACAGTACTCTATGGTATTAAAAGTAGTAATGATGAAAAAACATGCTCTGTGGAGTTTTCGGCTAATCCCATGGGATAATTACAATGCAGATCCCTGGTATTTGGGAGCCAGGCCATGCCATCTTCAGAGGGGAATTATATGTCTTTGAAAAATAACTCCCAGCATGCTACTTCCTCTGGGTAGAAATGGAGCAAGCTGATCATGGGACACCAGATGAGCAAGTGGCCACAATTCCTCATCATGAGATGGGTTCTGTCAAACCCACCAAATCTTAAGGTCGAATGGGCATAACAATAAGCTCTCATAACGAAGTGATAAATCCAACACAAGTAGGGCCAGAGGACACAAGTAACTATATGAGCAGGTTGCCCAGACTCCCATGTCATCCACCACCATTTCACCAGCATCTTTTCCTGTGCTTACACTTATTGTGTATGAGTGCTTACCTTATGACCAGATGACAAAGAAGGAAAAAGCCTGTGTTTGTTACATGGATGGATTGCCATGGTGCATGGGCATAAGCTGAAAATGAATGATAGCTGTACTATAGTCCCATTTATGATTGCCTTGAAAGAAAGTGATGAGGGATGACTTTGAAGGGCCATTCTAGTTAAGAATATCTTTGGGCCTGCATCACAGCTCTACTTCTCCCTCTGCTCACTCCTGCTTCCTTCCTCTTCCTTCCCTAGGTGGTAATCCAAAGGTTAATTAACATGCTGCTTACTAACACCATCTCGAGATTCTGCATCTTACACAAAAGTGCTCTTTTTTACTTCTTTACCTTTGTTATTTTCTCATTTCTTCTTTTGTAAAACATCTTTGCGTATTAGAAATATTAACCCTCTGTTATATGTGCTGCAGATATTTTGTCCTAGTCTGTCTTTTGCCTTAACTTTGCTTATAGTGTCTTTTACAAAACAAATGATAACACCTATCAAAAGATAATGACTTTGGTGTATACATATTAACTTGAAAGAATAACCATGGTATATTGTTAAGAGATAAAAGAAAGTTGCATAATAATATATACAGTAGCATTTATCAAACCTTTCTGATTCAGAACTCACTGAACTTCTTTGAAATCCCAGATTCAATAAGCTTAGTGTGGGGCCAAGGAATCCATATTTTAAAAACAGTCAAAGTGATTCTATGATCATATTCTTTTGGGTATAAAATATTACCCCATTTTTGTAAAAGAAAACATAAGTGGAGGAGAGAGTCTGTGTGTGTGTGTGTGTGTGTGCCTGTATATACTATATGAGCATAAAGAAAAGTGTGTAAGGATGCATCAAATTAACATTGGTTCTTCAAAGTGGATGGAATCAGAAGAAATGAGGAGATTATATATTTCTTTATATATTTCTGTTATTCTTATTACAATGGGCATGGATCACTTTTGACATTTTAAGAAATCTGGCAAATTTTAAAATCAGTTCCAAATTACCTTTTTTTTTTTTTTCTTAAAGGAATAAGATGAAGAAGAAAAAGAAGCATTCAGAAGGGTTATCGTAATTCTTGGCTAAGCCTTCCCTGTAAATTCCACCACAGCATCAGGAATTTCCTCTCTATTAGAGCAGCTAAACCTGGCCAGTGGTGGATGTGGTTTACACCTACATGACCATGAAATAGTTAACAGAGTTTCTATGTTTTGAAAATTTTCGTTCACACCAAAAATAGTTTATACGGGTTGAGTAACAGCTGCTGTTGCAATTATATCTAATGGAAGGTTTTGATTCACACCAAAAACACTTACATGTGTTTTGAGTGGCTAAAACTTCTGGTTTCCTAGGAACTAACTATACAAGTCTCCCCTGGAGACTCTGAAATCATCCTTCTTACTTTTGCCTGGTTCACTGCCTTGGAAACATTCAAAACACATTGAGGTCTGCTTCTAGGCACTGGGCCTTTGAGAATTGCTTGTACTTTTTATTTAGGAAAAAAAATGTGTGTTTTTTTCTTTCTGATTTTACAAGTAATTACGTGCTCACTGTAGGAAATTTTAAAAAGACAGAAAAGTATAAAAGAAATAGAAGAATCACTCATAACTCTAACACTCAGAGACAGCAACCACCATTAACCTTTTGGCGTTATTACTTTCCAAATTTGTTTTCATGTACCTTTTACATATTTGAACTTATCCTGGGCATATAATTTCATATACGTACTGCTTTACAAATTGTTTTTATTGTTTATGCTGTTGCAGTTGTTCCCCTTTTTCTCCCTTTCCCCACCTCCTCCCAACCTCCCCCTCCCCATCCCCACACCAATCCCCATATTGTTGGTCATGCCCATGGGTTGTGCATAAATGTTCTTTGGTTAATCCCTTCACCATTTTCACCCAGTCCCCCACCACCTCCTTCCCTGCAGCTATCAGTCTCTTTAATGCATCAAAGCTTCTGTTACTATTTTGTTTGTTGGTTTATTGTGTTCATTAGATTTCACATATAAGTGAGATCATTAGTATTTTTATTTCACTGATGGGCTTAATTCACTTTAGCATAATTTTTTCTAGGTCCATCCATGCTGTTGAAAAATGTAAGAGTTTCTTTGCTTTTACTACTCTGTAGTATTCCATTATGTAAATGTACCACAACTTTTTTTATCCATTCATCCATTGATGGGCACTTAGGCTGTTTCCATATCTTAGCTATTATAAATAGCAATGCTATAAACATAGGAGGCATATATATTTTTTGTATTCATGTTTTGGGATCCTTAGGCTATATTCCCAGAAGTGGGTCAAAAGGAAGTTCCATTTTTAATTTTTAAAAGATACTTCATATTGTTTTCCACAATGACTGAACCAGACTGCGTTCCCACAAACAGTGCACTAGGGTTCCCTTTTCTCCACATCCTCACCAACACTTGTTTGGAAAGTAACAACGCCAGCATTTGTTTATTGATGATAGCCGTTCTGATATGTGTAAGGTGATCTCATTGAGGTTTTATTTTACTTTTTTTATTTTACTTTTTGGATTTTCAATTACAGTTGTCCCATTTTCCCCCTATTGCTCCCACCCACTCAGCCCAGCCCTACTCCCGAAATCATATCCCTCCCCGTTGTCCATGTCCATGAATCATTTTTACACATTCCTTGACTAAACCCTTCCCTTACTTATCCCCTTCTCTCCCTCCCTCCTACCCCCTATTGACTGCTATTCTCCTCCTTGTCCTATTTAGTTCATTTGTTCATATTGTTCTTTAGTTTCCTGTATTAGGTGATATCATATGGTATTTTTCTTTCTTTGCCTGGCTTATTTCACTAAGCATAATTCTCTCTAGTTCCATCCATGTTGTTGCAAATGGCAGGAGTTCCTTGTTTCTGTCTACTACATAGTATTCCATTGTGTAGATGTACCACAGGTTTTTTATCTACTCATCTACAAATGGGCACTTAGGCTGTTTCCAGCACGTAGTTATTGTAAAGTGTTGCTATGAACATAGGGGTGCATAAGTTCTTTTGAATTAGAGTAGGATTTTCCGGGTATAATCCTAGCAGTGGAATTGCAGGTGCAAAAGGCAGTTCCATTTTTAGTTTTTTGAGGTAATTCCATACTGTTTTCCATAGTGGCTGCAACAGTCTGCATTCACACCAACAGTGCAGTAGGGTTCCTGTTCCTCCACATCCTCTCCAGCATTTGTTGTTTGTTGATTTGTTGATGATGGCCATTCTGATTGCTGTAAAGTAGTATCTCATTGTGGATTTTTTTTGCATCTCTCTGATGGCTAGTGATGTTAAGCATTTTTTCATGTGTCTATGGACCTTCTGTATGTCCTCTTCAAAGAAGTGTTTGTTCAGGTCCTTTGCCCATTTTTTAATTGGGTCGTCTGTTTTCTTGATGAGGAGTCATATAAGCTCTTTATATATTTTGGAGATCAGTCCCCTGTCTGAGATATCATCGGGAAATATGTTTTCCCATATGGTTGGTTTCCTTTTCATCTTGCCGATGAATTCTTTTGCTGAGCAGAAACTCTTTAGATTGATGTAGTCCCATTTGTTTATTTTTTCTTTTATTTCTCTTGTGTTAGGAGATGTATCCGTGAAAATATTGTTACGTGGGATATTTGAAATTTTCTTGCCTATGTTTTTCTCTAAGCCTTTTATGGTGTTACAGCTTACATTTAAGTCTTTGATCCCTCTTGAGTTTATTCTCATGTGTGGTGTAAGTTGGTGGTCTAGTTTCATTTTTTTGCACATGCCTGTCCAGTTCTCCCAGCACCATTTGTTAAAGAGGCTCTTCTCACTCCATTTTATATTCCTTCTTCCTTTATCAAATATTAGTTGACCGTATAGTCCTGGATTTATTTCTGGGCTCTATTCTGTTCCACTGATCTATATGTCTTTTCTTATGTCAGTACCAGACTGTTTTGAACACAGTAGCTTTGTAGTATTGTTTGATGTCTGGTATTGTGATTCCTCCTGCTGTGTTCTTCTGTCTCAAGATTGCTTTAGCTCTTCGAGGTCTTTTTTGGTTCCTCACGAATTTTGGGAGTATTTGTTCTAGGACTGAAATATGTCAGTGGTATTTTAATATGGATTGCATTGAATCTGTAAATTGCTTTGGGTAGTATGGCCATTTTGATGATGTTGATTCTTCCCAATCAGGAACATGGTATTTGCTTCCATTTATTTGTATCTTCTTTAATTTCTTTCATCAATGTTACGTAATTTTCACAGTATAGGTCATTTATCTCTTTGGTTAAGTCTATTCCTAGGTACTTTATTTTTCTTGTTGCTATACTAAATGGTATTTTCTTTTTTCTCTCTGTTCCTGATATTTTATTGTTGGTGTACAGAAATGCCTTAGATTTCTGTATATTTGTTTTGTACCCTGCTATTTTGCCAAATTCACTTATTATATCGAGTAGTCTTTTAGTGCAGTTTATAGGGTTTTCTATGCATGCTATCATGTCATCTGCATATAATGATAGTTTTACTTTTCTTTCCCTATTTGGATGCCTTTTATTTCTTTTTCTTGTCTGATTCCTATGGCTAGGACTTCCAACACTATGTTGAATAGAAGTGGAGAGAGTGGGCAGCCTTATCTTGTTCCTGATTTCAGGGGGAATGCTTTCAGTTTTTGTCCATTGAGTATGAGATTGGCTTCAGGTTTCTCATATATAGCCTTAATTATGTTAAGGTATGCTCCCTCTATTTCCATTTTGCTGAGTGTTTTCAACATAAATGAGTGTTGTACTTTATCAAATGCTTTTTCTGCATCTATAGATATGATCATGTGATTTTTGTCTTTCATTTTGTTTAGATGATGTATTATATTTATTGATTTGCAAATATTAAACCATCCTTGCATCCCTTCGATGAATCCCACTTGATTGTGGTGTATGATCTTTTTGATGTATTGCTGGATCCTGTTTGCTAATATTTTATTGAGGATTTTAGCATCTATGTTCATCAGCGATATTGGCCTATAGTTTTCTTTCTTTTTTGTGTCTTGACCTGGTTTTGGAATTAGGGTAATACTGGCTTCATAGAAAGAGTTTGGGATTTTTCCCTCTTCTTGGATGTTTGGGAATAGTTTGAGGAGGGTAGGAGTTAGTTCTTCCCTAAATGTTTTGTAAAATTTGCCTGTGAAGCCATCCAGTCCAGGGCTTTTGTGTGCTGGGAGATTTTTGGTTACTGTTTCAATTTTCTTCTTTGTTCTTGGTCTGTTGAGACTTTCTACTTCTTCTTGGTTCACTTTTGGAAGGTTACATATTTCCAGAAATTTGTGCATTTCTTCTAGGTTGTCAAATTTCCTGCCATACAGTTGCTTGTAGTAATTTCTTACATCGTTTGTATTTCTGTGGTATCAGTCATGATTTCTTATTTTTCGGTTCTGATTTTGTTTATTTTGGTCTTCTCTCTGTTTTTCTTGATGAGCCTGGTTAAAGGCTTGTCGATTTTGTTTATTTTTTCAAGAACCAGCTCCTAGTTTTGTTGATCTTTTGAATTATTTGTTTGGTCTCTATGTCATTTAATTCTGCTCTGATCCTGATGATTTCCTTCCTTCTTTTCGCCCTAGGCTTTTTTGTTGTTGTCGTTGTTGTTCTAGTTCTTGTAGATTTAGGGTTATATTTTTTATTTAAGATTTGCTATCCTTTTCAGACATGCCTGTATTGCTATGAACTTCCCTCTTAGAACTGCTCTTGCTGTGTCCCATAGGTTTTGGGCTGTTGTGTGTTCATTATCATTAGTTTCTAGAAATGTCTTGATTTCTTATTTGATGTCATTTTTAACCCATTTATTACGTAATAGCATGTTGTTCATTCTCCATGAATTTGGATGTCTTTGATTTATTTCTCTGAGGTTGATTTTTAGCTTCAAGACATTGTGGTCTGAAAAGATGCTTGATATGATTTCAATTTTCTTGAATTTGTTGAGGCTTGTTTTGTGTCCTATCATGTGGTCTATCTTTGAAAATGTCTCATGTGCATTTGAAAAGAATGTATATTTTGCTTCTTTGGGGTGAAAAGTTCTATATATATATATCAGTTAAGTTCATATGGTTTAGTGTGTTGTTCAATGCCTGTATATCCTTGGTGTTTCTTTGCTTCGAAGATCTGTCTATTGTTGATAATGGAGTGTTGAAGTCCCCTACTATGAGTGTGTTTCTGTTAATATCCTTCTTGCGGTCTTCTAGTATTTTCTTTATGTATTTTGGTGCCTCTCTGTTGGCTGCATATATGTTTAGCAGTGTTATATCTTCTTGATGGATTTTTTCCCTTAAGTATTATAAAATGTCCTTCTTTGTCTCTTTTTATTGCCCTTGCTTTGAAATCCATTTTGTCTGATATGAGGACTGCTACCTCAACTTTATTTTCATGTCCATTTATTTAGATACTTTTTTTATATTCCTTTACTTTCAGTCTGTGTAAATCTTTTGTTTTGAGGTGTGTTTCTTGTAGAGAGCAAATATGTGGGTTCTGTTTTCTTATCCATTCCATTACCCTATGTCTTTTAATTGGAGAGTGTAATCTATTTACATTTAAGGTTATTATTGACATGTATTTATTCATTTCCCTTTGTACCTGTGTTCATTTCCTCTCTTTTTCTTCTTTTTCTTAAAACATTCCCTTTAGCATCTCTTGCAATGCTGGTTTGATGGAGATGTGTTTTTTTAGTTTTCCTTTGTCTGGGAAACTCCTGATTTCACCTTCCATTTTGAATGAGAGCTTTGCTGGGTAGAGTATTATTGGTTGTAGGCTTTTGTTTTTCATTGTTTGACATACTTTTGACCATTTGCTTCTGGCTTGTACTGTTTCTGTTGAGAAATCAGTCAATAGCCTTATCGGAGCTCCCTTGTATGTTATCTGCTGTTTTTTCTCTTGCTTCTTTTAGAATTCTCTCTTTGTCTTTGAATGTTGCCGTTTTAATTATGATGTGCCTTACAGTGGTTTTTTTGGAGTTCTTTTTCATTGGGACTCTTTGTACTTCTTTAACTTGCGTAACTTTTTCTCTCATCAGGTTGGGAAAATTTTCTGTCAATACTTCTCCTATCAACTTTTCCATTCCACGCTCCTCTTATTCTCCCTCTCTTATTCTGATGATCCTTATATTATTTCTTATCATGCTATCCTGTAATTCCCTTACATCTTGTTCATATTTTTTCAATCTTTTTTCATTTTGTTGTATTGTCTGGGAATTGTTTTCTACATTGTCCTCTAACTCACTGATCCTATCCTCTGCTTCGTTTAGCTTGTTTTTGATTGATTCTACTGTGTTTTTCAGTTCAGAGATTGTATTCTTCATTTCTCCCTGGTTCTTGTTGATAGTTTCTATGTCCTTTTTTATGCTGGTGTAGTTCTCCATAAGTTCCCTGTCATTTTCTTGGAGCTGTTGGTAACTTCCTTGGAGGTTGTCATAGCTGTTTTTGAGGTTGTCGAGTATATTCAGCTCCTTCGCCACCATTGCTTTGAATTCCATGTCTGACATTTGGGCTTTGTCTATTCCATCTACCTCTCTTTCTGGGTATTTCTCTTTTCTTTTCATTGAGAGGTTGTTTCTGTGTCTTACCATGTTGGATTCTTCTTCTTTGTTTTTGTTTTTTGGGTTTGTTTGCTTTGACTTCCCACCTTTGTAATATGATATTTTTTATAGGAAATCTGGGGGTTTCAGTGGTGCAGTCTTTTTGGTCTCCTGAGCCTGATGTTCTTGGGATACCCTTTATGTCATTTGTTTATGCTGTCTGGTTATATTTCAGATTCTCTTCGGTAGGATCTTTCCTCTGGATAGTTGATTGAGAGTCGCTCTGTCCACATTGTCTTGAGTTCTTTTGTGGAGGTGCTGTTAAAAACATGAACACACAGCCCAGGCAGGAAACCCACACCCTCAAAAATATCCCCCACCCTCTATCCCGCTATTGTCAGCCAATGAGCCAGTATTAATATAAATGTAGAGAGATTAGGGCTTTTATACTAAAACAAGAATAGATCAGAGTTGTTCTTAAAGAGGAAAAATATGATTTTTGAGAGAGGTGATGATATATTCATAACAGTAGCAAGTAGTGTCGAGTTATGCAAGAAAGTAGGTAATATTTACATTGTCTGTTAATAATAATAAAAGAAAAAGAGGGAAGAATACAGAGTATGGTAAGAAAGTGGGATTGTATAGTATTAGATTTATATAGTAGTTATATTCTATTTATTTAGTGTGAAAGGGAGGTTAAACTAGACAGACAAACAAACCAAAATTAAAGGGGAAGGATGACAAGGAGAGATGTTATGAAACAAATTAAAGTGATATTTTATTAAGAAAAAAATTTAAAAAAGAAATAAAAATTAAAATTAAAATTGAAATTAAAAATAAAAATTAAAAAATTAAAATCAAATAAGATACAAATAAAAAAACTAAAATAGAAATTAAAATTAAAAAAATATATAAAAGGAAAGTTTTTAATCAGTTCAGCCTTTGTGTGTAATCTTCTTTTTCTGGATCCACAGGTGGTCTATTGAGGCAGGCCAAAGGTTCCTGTTCCTTGCAGCAGAGGTGTGCGCCAGCGGTGGCCGGCGTTCCTTTGGTGCCTTTTGGAGCCAGCCGGGGTGCTTGTGTGCACGCAAGGTGGCCTTCGTGTTAGCCTCAGGCCTGCGGAGCCATGACCTGGAGGTTGGTCTCTTGCCCCTTGGGGCGGGGCCCCGGACACTTGTGCACAGTGGAAATGAGCGTCTGTGACTCACCGTCGCCCGTTCTTCCTGCGCTGCAGCCTCCTGCATTTCCCACACACACCTGGGCGGGCACTGGCAGAGCCTAAGCAAGTGGTCTGCGCTCCGGCCTGGCACCCACTGGAGCTGGCCAGGGGTGTCTGCGTACGGTCTTCTGCATACCCAGTGGACCCTCCCTGTGCCCATTGGGGCACTGATCTTATGTCCATTTGGCTGTGTCTGAGGGGCACCTGGACATGTGGCCCCATGCACCGGGGCCAGTGAATGAGTGCACTTCTCTGTGCGCATCTGCACAACCCAAGGGGAGGCTTGGGGAGTGGGCGAGCGCACTTCTGCGCCTGCGCTCCTCAAGAATGTTCTATCACTCCCAACCTTTCTTCCCCTCTCCGCAGTTCATGAGAGAAAAATATAAAGAAAATCACATTCTCACATACATAGCAGTACGCTGTTTCTTGTCTTTCAGCACCAGATGCAACCTGGCCCAGTCCTATCTCTGCCAGCGGGCAGGGATCCACTCTCCTCCTGATTCCTCTCTGGGGAAGCCTGTGGTCGCCAATAAGCCTTTGTGTACTTCCAGCCACAGCTCGGGGAGCCAACCCAGTCAGAAACCCCGTCTCATCTCTTTTTCCTCCGCTATCCTCACCAAACAGGTCATTCCCAGATGGTTTTCTCTAATCCAGCAGTGCCAAGCCTCAACTCCTGCCAGTGTCCAGCTGTTCACTGGGATGTTCTGTCTGCAATTAGTCCAAACTACAGACGGGTTTTGGGAGCCAGAAAGAGCAGCCTCCCTTCACTCCTCCGCCATCTTCCTCCTCATTGAGGTTTTAATTTGCATCTCTCTGATGGCTAGTAATGTTGAGCATCTTTTCATATGTCTATGAGGCCTTTGTATGTCCTCTTTGGAGATGTGTCTTTTGCGCATTTCTTAATTAGGTTGTTTGTCTTCATGGCATTGAGTTGTATTAGTTCTTTGTATATTTTGGAGATTAAATGCTTGTCAGATATATCATTGGCAAATATGTTCTCCCATACAGTTGGTTCCCTATTCATCTTGCTGATGGTTTCTTTAGCTGTACAAAAGCTTTTAGATTTTACATAGTCCCATTTGTTTATTTTCTGCTTTGTTTCCAGTGCTTTAGGAGATATATTGGCAAAAGCATCCTATATTGAATATCTGAGATTTTACTGCCTACATTTTCTTCTAGTTTTATGGTTTTGCAATTTCCCTTTAAATCTTTTATGCATTTTGAGTTTATTTTTCTGTATGGTGTAAGTTGGTGGTTTAGTTTTATTTGTTTTTGCATAAAACAGTCCAGTTTTCCCAACACCATTTATTAGAGACTGTCTTTTTTTCATTGTATGCTCCTTCCACCTTTGTCAAATATCAGTTTTTCATACAGGCATGGATTTATTTCTGGGCTCTCTGTTCTGTTCCATTAATCTATATGTCTGTTCTTGTGCCAGTACCAGGCTGTTTGAATTACAGTGGACTTGTAGTATAGTTTGATATCAGAAATTGTGATACGTCCAGCTTTATTCTTCTTTTGCTAGATTGTAGAGGCTATTTGGGGGGTTTTACTTGTTTTATATAAATTTTTTGGAATATTTGTTCTAGTTCTGTGAAGTATGCCATTGGTATTTTAATAGGTTTTTTTTTTATAGTTGAGTCTTTTTTAAGGATATTTTATTATGTTGTTACAGTAGTTCCAATTTTTCCCCTTTGCTCCCCTCTGCCCAATACCCCTCTTCCCTCCAGAAGTCCCACCCCCCTTAGTTCATGTACATGGGTCATGCATATAAGTTCTTTGGCTTCACCCTTTTCTATATTATTCTTAACTTCCCCCTGTCTATATTGTACCAATCAATTATGCTTCTTCTTTTTTTTAGAAGCTAAACCTGCTTTTATTAATTGTAATACAAATACTCCAAAAATATAAACAGACACTTAATGGCATCCCATATTTCAAGTTTTTGAATACAACAAATTTATCAAATTTGTTGAAATCTATAAGCAAAGTAGTCAGAATCCCATAGCCCAGGCACAGTGGGAAGCAGACCCCCCACCCTCCAAATGGCTTCTTGAAAGAGGCAAGAGACACTGACATGGAACAAGTCAAACTTGGGATAACTATAAGCAAAGAAGCTCGTGGGGTTTGGAGGGTCTGCTGCAGGGGCAGGCCCTACATTGAGGAAATGGGATAGCAGGACAGATCTCTGCTTTCCCTCCTCCACTTGTATAAAAATATTTGCTGTTAAACAAGTGGGAAACTAAAACCCCATTTTACAAAGTGACTGACAGACAGCAATGGTGAAGTAACCAACTGAAGACGTCAAGGGGAAACTAGGCTTACTTTCCTCAGACACTCGGCCTGGGTGGGCCATGGGACCCAGGACAGCCTGACAGGAGCTGCCCTGCTGAATGAGGCCTCGGGAACAGGGCAGGAGTAGCAGAATAGAATGGCATCCATTTCCCAGGGACTGGATGCTATTAGATTTCCCATGATTTTTAGCACAAAGAAGCTTTTAGGCCACTGTTAACAGAGGTGAGTTCATATATGTACAAAATGGTCAAAACCTTTGGGGCAGGAAGGAACTAAACAGAAGGTCCCAGGTTAATTGAAGGCAAATTTATTCAACCTCTCTATATAAAAAGGGACCCATGGGCCTACAGAGTGTCCCCTCTACAATGTGCAGAGTGAAAACTCTTACCTGACCCTTTCCAAACTGGTCCTGTGTCCAAAGCTTCCCCTATGAGAGGGACACGAACATCAGGCTTTTGATTTAGAAGCCCAATCAGAGAGACACACTGTGTCCCTAAAGAGGCACATTAAAGAACTGAACCTGGCAGACGAGCAGATCCCTGGCATGGCTTAAATTGGTGCTGACCAAGAATGGTGGCCAATTGCCTCACACAGAAAGGGATGGTGGGAAACCCAGACCAGATCCTGAGGTGAACTAACTCCCTCCCCATCTTTCCCTCCTCCAAAATGGAGTCTGGCCTGACTGCTCTCAGGAGCAATCTTCACTTGCCCCTAACACACGGTAAAACTGGAAATCAGACAGCAAATGAGGGTGGCTCTGGTCCACATGGATGGGCTCTGTATAGATTTGGCCTTGTTGCCTCTCTGGGGAAGTGGGAACGGCTTATCTGTTGAGGAACTGCAGGTGGGCAGCAGAGTTCTGAGGGGAGTGAGGCCTGCAGAGGGCTTCATGCAAGAAATGCAGGGATGCTCCATCCATGCTGTCCTGGGCTCTGGTCACGAGTCACACTCGGACAGGCCTGACAGGAAAGGGGCTGGCACAGGTTCTTCCTTCACCAGGAGGAACATGGAGACCCAGAGAAGGGCAGAAAGGGTCCTTGGAACTGGACCAGCTTAGAGCCTCTTATTGCTTCTTTAGTCAGAAAAGCTTGGCTGGGTCCAGATGGCAGATTTGACCCAAGGGTTAAACTAACCTTAAGAGTGGGCCTTGAGAGAAAGGCCCCTCCTGCAATATCAAGATGAAGGGACTAGACCTGGGCCTTAGAATGAGAAGCCCCCATTTCCTTCAGGAGCTAGCACCAGAGCCCTCTCCCCTACCTGTAGGAGGACCCCATGGGAACCAGGGAATGATGATGGGGGAAATGACCACATGGGCTTTGGGGACTCTGTTCCTTTCTGTGACACTAAAGGGAAACAGAAAGCCTTACAACCTTGGACAAAGCAGGGAGGTGGCACTGTAACATTAGAGAAAGACTAGTCAGCTAGCTACCACTCATGACACCAAGCTGCTGCTCCCCCGCCTGGGTTAGCTCCTCAGGCTGGACCTAGTGTGTGGAAACTGAAAAGGATAATGGGATGAATTCTGAGTGGGAGGTGCCCTCACACCTGAAACAATGCACAAATGTTTTGTAACACCTGACTCCAGGGAAGAGAGAGATGGGGTTAGGAACACCCTCATGCCTCAGAGGGAGGAAGAGAAGGGAGAATTTCATGCAGCCCTGGGAGAGGCCATGATTTAGGCAGTGATGCTGAAGTGGGGCCATATTTTGGGGGCCCCTTGTGCTCCTGGTTACAACAGCACTTCCCCTTTTGTTTTCTCTCCTGGGGAAACTTCCATTTTGTGACTCTTTTTTAAAGCATTCACTTTTAAGAAACTTTGAAAGCAAGAGACACACAAAGAGCAGGTGTGTGAAGTACCTGTTACCAGAAGCAGGAGGCATGTGTATAGGCTGGCCAAGTAATGATACAACCAACATCCACTCCCCCTCAGCCCAGGAAGAGAAGCAATGCCTCTGAGGCTCTGGAAAGAAAGAGGGACAGCCAGAAAGAATGAAGATGGGGTAGAGAGCTTTGCACAGGCCAGGCCTCAGGGTAAGACACAATAGGAAAGAGTCCTGCCCAAGAAATAGGAAGGGCAGAGAGGAAGCGCCCTTCCCAGACTTTGGAACAAAGTCCTTGCACCAGCACCAGCAGAGAATCCCTGAAGAGAAGACTCACAGAGAGTCCCAAGCTCAGCTGATCTACATACAAGCTAAGGGGACACACACATTTATGGCTTTGGGGATTTTCCTTTTCCTGACACCCCCAGTGCCACACATTCACCTTAAGCCCAGGACTGCAGCTTTGTCAGAAACAAAACAGGCCCAACACCCCATGTTTAGAAAGAGAATTTTAAGAGTCAAAAGAATGGAAATCCATTTTCTGCCCTCTTCCATGGCAGGGAGACCCCCTCCCCCACGGGCTTGAGAATTATGGCTAGCTAGTGAGGAAGGCAGGTGCAGCACCAAAGCCCTGAGGAGACACAGAAAAGCACAGGCCAGGCACTCAGCCCAGGGCAAGTGCAGCCCTGGGGTTGCATGACTCATGGCCACTGGGGCTACTGGTCCTGGAAACAAGCTTTCATCTTCCAGAATTGTTGTCTATCTGTAGCAGCTGGCTGGAGAAAGGTTTCAAAAACGAGTGTGCCTGGGGTACCTAAAAGCAGCCTCTGACCTCTCCTTTCTTCTTGGCACAAGCCTTACAACACTGAGGAAAGGCCATGGCTTTGGCAATGGAGCCTGGAATAATCTTCATCCCTAAGGAGAGCAATGGCTCTCAGGGTGACTGGAGAGGAGATGAGCTAATTTGGGGATAATCCTAATCTTTCAGCTTTTCCTGCCAACCTGAAATGCTTATATACTTGAATTAAGTGCAAGGCAACACACACACACACACACACACACACACACACACACACACACACACACACCCGGCTCCCTCTCTCATATCTCAGAAACCAAACTCAGGGAGTAGGCAGCTTGGGGTATCATTGGTCTGACGTGTCCTAAAGTTCTTTCCCATCAGTTCTATTTCCAGGCCCCCTTTGGTGAGATGATCCAGCTTCCACTCCGTCTGTCAGGCTGATCATAAAGGCACAGTATAGGAAAGTTCCCTACTGGGATGACCATTGCTTGGAAGCTGGGAAGGCTAAGGGGCCCGCAGCTGTCCAAGGCTGGTGTAGACATCCTCTGCTCCACTCAGCTCCTCAAAGATTGGGATCAGGTTTAGCAGCTTGGTGTCTGCCATGTCATCAAACCAAGACTGCACGGGCACTTCATTCTCCAGATGGAAGATGGAAGAAGCAGGCGAGTTGTCCAGGATGAGGGTTTTCCTCAGGTCCCTTCCCAGGAAGCTGAGGTCCTTGACATAGCAGCCCTGGTGGAACACGCAGGACTCATGGAACAGGCGGGCCCGGAACACCCCACACCTGTCCAGCAGATCTGTCACAGGGTCGGCATACTTGGCCAGGCTGGCAGTGAAAAGAACACATTCAAAGAGTTCCCCCATCCATCTCAGGAACTCATCCACGCAAGGCCTCTTGAGTCCGTACACCTGGTGAGTAGTTCCCTCAATCTCTACAGGCACTATGAAATCAGCATTGTTGATTGGCTTAAAAGAGCTATGCACAAGGGTTTCATCCAGCTCAATGACCACGCAGATCCTTCCTTGATCTTCCTCGGTCACCTCTGGGAGAAGGCAGGTCCCTGGGATCTGATAAGACTGGTACTGGAGACACTGGAGTAGATTAGACTTAGCAATGGTGTTGGCTTCTTCCTTGTATGCGGAGAGCTCGGTGCGAAAACAGCAGAAAAGGGCCTTGAAGATGTTACGTCCACAAGGCTTTTTAGGAGAGGACTTGGAGACCAGGCCTTGCTTGGTAAGCACCAGGGCGTCTTCCCTCCATGCCTGGGTGATGATGGAGCCGTGTTTCATCTAACAATCCCACGGCCCCAGGGTGGCTGGATGGGAGGGTGGGCGCACAGGCTAGGCGGGGCTGGAGGGCCTGGGTGGGGGCCCGCTCTGGCTCCTGCTCGCGAGACTCGGACTCCCACAGCTGTTCACATCCCTGCTCTCATTCCCGTCCTGAGCCAGGAAGGGAGGCAGCCTTTTCAGAGAACGGGCAGCCTGGGCAGCAGCTTCCCCCGTTGTCCCTGGCACTGATCCCCCAGCAGCAGATCTGGGCTCCTCAGTTTAGGTCCAACATGGAGAATCCAGAGCGAAAACAAGAGACTGATTATGCTTCTTAATCCCTGCACCATTTCCCCCTTTCTCCTCCTTCCCCCTCCCAGCTGATAACCCTCCAAATGATCCCCATACCTATGATTTTGTTCCTATTCTGGTTTGCTTAGTTGCATTTTTTTATTTTTTAGATTCAGTTGTTGATACCTCTGAGTTTGTTGTCATTTTAGTGTTCAGTTTTGAATCTTCTTTTTCTTAAGTAATTCCCTTTGACATTTCATATAATAATGAATTGGTGGTGATGAAGTCCTTTAGCTTTCCCTTGTCTGGGAAGCATTTCATCTGCCCTTCCATTCCAAATGATAGCTTTGCTGGATAGAGTAATCCTGGTTGCAGGTTGCCTTTCACCACATTGAATACTTCTTGCCAGTCCCTTCCTGCCTGCAAAGTGTCCTCTCAGAAATCAGATGATAGTCCTACAGGCACCCCCCTGTAGGCAACTCTCCGTCTCTCTCTTGCTGTCTCCAGGACTCTCTCTTTATCACCTTTGGCATCTCAATTATGATGTGTCCTGGTATGGTCCCCTCTGGGTACAGCTCGCTCAGGACCCTCTGTACTTCCAGAAACTGTATGTCCATCTCCTTCACAAAATTTGGGAAGTTTTCCTCATTTTTGTCAATTTTTTTCTTCCTCATTCTGCACTGGTTGACTGTTTTTTTTTCTTCCTTATGTTCCAAATCATTGATATGAACCCCAATTTCCTTCTCTTCACCATCGGTTTTGTGTGGATTTTTCTTCCTTTCATTAACATAGCCTTCACTTCTTCCCTTATACATCTGCCATACTCAAACATATCTGTCAAACCTGTGAGCACCTTTATCACCCGTGTTTTGAATTCTGAGTCTCTTAGGTTGTCTATCTCCTCATCAGTTATGTTGGCTATCTCCTTGTCACTTAGTTCTCCCACTGGAACCTTGATCCGTTCCCCCTTTTTGGGCCATACTGTTACAGAACCCCTGGGCTGTTCCACTTGAAAACAAACTCACAGGCTCTTTAGTTAGGGGTCCGATTGCCCGCCGCCAGAATTACAACTCTGAATATTATAGTTGAGTAAAAAGAAAATTGTTTATTTAACAGTTACACATATCCTTGCCTCCCCTCTACCAAACCTAGCCAGTTTTAGGGAGGTCAGAAACACCGTTTCCCTACTTCTTAGGCACAGTTCAGCTTTACCAGCAGCTGCCAATCACTCAATCTGATTGGGGAGGTCCTTTCTGTGCTGTGGTGCCCTCCAGCTCTCAATGCAGGACCACCTGGATTCTCAGCCTCCTTGCAAACTGTCTTCTTTCTGTAAACCGCGTGGATCTCCTCTCCTTCTCCAGAGCACCCCTGCGAACACCCGCCATCGAGGGAGACAGCCCCAGAGCGCGCCCTCCAAAGTTTTCGCACCTGCCTATATATCCCTGACTGCATCCTCTGACGCAGTGGGTGTTGCCAACAGTTCTGACCATTCACAGAACCCCATGTAGGCTCTGTGTGCTTTCCATACCATCCCCTGGTTCAAGACTCCTCCCATCCACCTGAGGCCTTGGAAGCATCCAAGCAACTTTGCATAATGAAAGACACCAGACACCAGCCTCAGGCGTGTGGAAGCATTCAGAAAGCTGCTTACTTCTCCCCATCCCCCAGCCACAAATTCCGGGGATTTTTGGACTCTCCTGTTTCTGTAACAATACTTCTCTGTCTCCTCATTCTGACAGGCTCCTGTGTTTGTTCACCTCCAAATCCCAGGTAGAGCTGTTGCTCCTGTTATGTTGTAAGGGGTGGAGCCTTAGGGATTAGTAAGTACAGAGCGACCTCTTTCACCACGTTGTGGCGATGTATGTGTGGGAGGGGCCAAAGATGGAACAATGCTGCCTGCCCAGCACTCTTCCCTTTTCCACGCACTTCTCTCACTTCAGCACCAGACTGGCGCCCCTCTAGCTGCTGCCTTGGCCGTAGTTCACAGAGTAGGTGAGTCTGCGGACATTCTAGGACCATGGGGGCCCTTTAAACAAGCGGACTCTGCTGAGAGACCGGCATTTTCCTCCTCTGCACCAACACCCACTGTTCTGCACAGTCAGAAGCAATGATGCTTGATTTTCCCCAGTGCTGGGACCATGAGCTGTGAGGTCTCCTGAGGAGCTGGGAATGCTCTCCAGGTATCCCTCCTGACTTTTTAAAACATGTGACTGCACTTTCCATGAGCCTGTAGCTGCCATCACTACTGCCACGACTACACCACGTCCTCTCCACCCCGGCTCTGTCCCTCCTACCTGTCTGGATGAGTATTTCTTCTTTATACCTTTGTTTGTTGGACTTCATGCAGTTTGATTTTCTAGAACTTCTAGTTGTTTCTAGTTTTGAGGTAGTTGTATTCCTTCTTAGTTGTGGAGGGAGACACAGCATGTCTGCTTGACCAGAAGTCAGGAATTATTTTGAATGTATAAATTCCTGTGGGGAGTGTGGATATTTTAATGATGTTAACTTCTTAAGTCCTTGAAAATAGCATATGATTCCATGGTGCCAAAGAGATGGGAAGGGCTTTGGCCATAGAATGGTAACAGAAGAGCTTACAGGGCCTGTGCAAGTTTCTGTTAATGGCCAGAACTGGTTATCACACCCACTGTGTCATAGGCCATGGTCAAGGATTTAAAAAGAAGGTGATAGGCATTAGGCAGAGAGAAAAACCATGCATTTTTGAAAGAGAGAGAGCCATGTGGTCTGAGTGAAGGAAGGAGCAGCTATATAGTTCATAAGGATAATTCAGCCATGCGACCTAGGCTAGTAAATGGCAGGCATGCTGAGATCAAAGATGGCGGAGGAGTAAGTGGAAGCTACACTAACATCTTCCCAAGACCAGTCTGGATTTACAACTTGGTTTTGGAGAAATCATCTGGAATAACCAACCGAACACTAGCTGGAGAGAAGTCTTATAACCACGGAGAGAAAGAAAAGGCCGCTAGATTACAATGTGACCCGTAGGAAGTGCGGAGACGTGGAAGGGCTGACTGAGCTCCCATGGGTGGCAGCTGAAGGGACTGGGAAACAGCTCAGCAGCCGGGGGTTCCCCCTGAGAAAGGCAGGGTCTAAACCCCCAGCTGGGCTTCCCAGCCTACAGCAACAGAGTGGAAAGTAAAATAGTATCCAGCTGTGAAAAGCGAAAAGCCACGGGGTTTCTTGCTAGCCGGAGAGAAACAGTGGGAGAAAAAGAGCTCTTAAATGTATCACATATGAAAATATTTTGGCCCCCACTTATCCTGGGCTCAAACAGAGGGAAGGCAGAGATGAATGGAGACACTTTGGGAGAGTTTGGTGCAATGGCTTTGAGTGGAGAACTGGGGGAGCAGCCGACTGGGTCCCAGTGCTGACTAATCCCCAGTACTGCAGGCAGACCATTACCCCCCTCAAAGTGGCATCAGCCTGAGGGGAAGCAAAAGCCCTGACTACAGGAATTAAGCTGCCACACCCACAGTCTTTAAGCCTGACTGCTAATCACAGATTGAATAGATTAACAACTAAAGAAGACAGACTAAGGCAGTAGATCCCTGGAAGTCTCGAACAGGCTGCCTAGAGCCAGACTGGTACATAATCTGACGCCACCAAGGGCAGAGCCAGGAAGTGCAGATCATTCTAAGAAGTAGCAACAAACAATAGTAGTCACAAAAATGGGACGACAGAGAAACAACCCCCCCTCAAAAGGAAAGGTAGAATCCCCAGAAAGAGTGCTAAATGAAATAGAGGGGAGAAAACTATCAGATATGGAATTCAAAACATGGATTATAGAGAAGCTGAATGAGCTCAGCATAAACTACAAAGAACTCCAGAAAAACTACAAGGAACTTATGGAGAATTACACCAGCATGAAAAAGGACATAGTAGATATGAATATGAGCCAGGAGGAAATGAAGAATACGAACTCTGAATTGAAGAACACAAAAAGAGGAATTAAAAGCAGGCTAGAGGAAGCAAAAGATCGAATCAGCGAGCTGGAGGACAATGTAGACAAAAACTTCCAGGCAGTGCAATAAAATAAAAAAAGACTGAACAAGACTGAAGACGTTCTAAGATACCTGCAGGAAAACATGAAACATAATAATATCCATATCATAGGAATTCCAGAAGGAGAAGAAGAAGAGCAAGGGATAGAAAACCTCTTTGAAAAACTAATGACAGGAAACTTCCCTAACATGAGGAGAGAAAGAGTCATGCAAGCCCAGGAAGCACAGAAGGTCCCAATGAAGATGAAACGCCACAGGCCCACTTCAAGACATATCATAATTAAAATGGGAACATTCAAAGACAAAGAGAGAATCCTAAAAGCAGCAAGAGAGAAAAAACAAATAACATCTAAGGGAGCTCCAATAAGGCTATCATCAGATTTCTCAGCAGAAACACTACAAGCCAGAAGGGAATGGCAAAAAATATTCCAAGCAATGAAAAACAAAGACCTACAACCAAGAACACTCCACCTAGAAAGGCTCTCATTCAAAATGGAAGGTGAAATAAGAAGTTTCCAAGATAAAAGAAGGCTAAAAGAATACATCTCCACCAAACCAGCATTGCAAGAGACGCTAAAGGGTCTGCTTTAAGATGAAGAAAGAGAGAGAGACAGAGAGGAACACAAGGACAAAGGGGGAAAATGACAATGAATAAGTACATATCGGTAATAACCTTAAATGTAAATGGATTAAATGCTCCAATCAAAAGATATAGGGTAGCTGAATGGATTAGAAAGAATGACCCACATATATGCTGTCTACAAGAGGCCCACCTTAGAATAAAAGATCTACACAGACTGAAAGTAAAGGGATGGAAAAAAGTATTTCAAGCAAATGGACATGAAAAGAAAGCTGGGGTAGAAATACTTATATCAGACAAAACAGATTTCACAGCAAAGGCCATAAGAAGAGACAAAGAATGACATTTCATAATACTTAAGGAAAAAATTCATCAAGAAGATATAACGCTTATAAATATATATGCACCCAACTTAGGAGCACGTAAATATGTAAGGAAATTTTTAAAAGACTCCAAGAAAGGTATAGAGAGCAACACACTCATAGTAGGGGACTTTAACACCCCATTGTCAACAACGGACAAATCTTCAAAGCAAAGAAACAGCAAAGATATTGATGCACTGAACAACACTCTAGATGAAATGGATTTAGTCGATATATATAAAAGTATTCACCCCAAGGAAGCAAAATATACATTCTTCTCAAGTGCACATGGAACATTTTCAAAGATAGAACACATGGTAGGACACAAAACAAGCCTCAACAAATTCAAAAAAATTGAAGTTATATCAAGTGTCCTCAAGATCACAATGGCTTAAAATTAAAAATCAATCTGAAGGAAAAACTCAAAAACATTGAAACTAATGGAAAATGAATAACATGCTATTAATGAATGAGTGGGTTAACAATGACATCATGGAAGAAATCAAAAAGTTTCTGGAAACTAATGATAATGAACACACAACAACCCAAAACCTATGGGATACAGTGAAAGCAGTCCTGAGAGGAAAGTTCATAGCAATACAGGCCTACCTAAAAAAGCTAGAAGAATCTCTAATAAAAAATTGAACCCTACAGCTATAAGAACTAGAGGAAGAACAACAAGCAAGCCCAGATCAAGTAGAAGAAAGGAAATCATCAAGATCAGAGCAGAATTAAATGACATAGAGACTAAACTAACAATTCAAAAGATCAACATAAGTAGGAGCTGGTTCTTTGAAAAGATAAACAAAATCGACAAGCCTTTAACCAGGCTCATCAAGAAAAAGAGAGAGAGGACCAAATAAATAAAATCAGAAACAAAAGAAGAGAAATCACAACCGATACCACAGAAATACAAAGGATTGTAAGAAATTATTACGAACAACTCTATGTCACCTAGAGGAAATGGACAAATTCCTGGAAACATATAGTCTTCCAAAAGTGAATCAAGAAGCAGAAAGCCTGAATAGACCAATAACAACTAGTGAAATTGAAGCAGTAATCAAAAGGCTCCTGGCACACAAAAGCCCTGGACCAGATGGCTTCACAGGTGAATTCTACATAACATTTAGGAAAGAACTAACTCCTATCCTCCTCACACTATTCCAAAAGATCCAAAAAGTGGGAAGACTCCCAAACTTGTTCTATGAAGCCAGTATTACCCTAATTCCAAAACCAGGTCAAGACACAACAAAGAAAGAAAACTATAGGCCAATATCGCTGGTGAACATAGGTGCTAAAATCCTCAACAAAATATTGGTAAACCGGATCCAGCAACACATTAGAAAGATCATACACCATGATCAAGTAGGATTCATCCCAGGGATGCAAGGATGGTTTAACATTCACAAATCAATAAATTTAATACACCACACAAACAAAATGAAAGACAAAAACCACATGATCATACCAATAGATGCAAAAAAAGCATTTGATAAAGTACAACACCCATGTATGATGAAAACGCTCAGCAAAATGGGAATAAAGGGAGCATACCTCAACATAATAAAGGTCATATACGAGAAACCTGAAGCCAACATTATACTCAATGGGCAAAAACTGAGAACATTCCCCCTGAGGTCAGGAACAAGACAAGGATGTCCACTATCGTCACTTCTATTCAACATAGTCTTGGATGTACTAGCCAGAGCCATCACACAAGAAAGAGAAATAAAAGGCATCCAAAATGGAAAAGAGGAAGTAAAACTGTCATTATTTGCAGATGACATGATAGTGTAATAGAAAACCCTATAGACTCCACAAAGAAACTACTTGACCTAATAAGTGAATTTGGCAAAATAGCAGGGTACAAACACAATATTCAGAAATCAAAGGCATTTCTATACACCAACAATAAAATATCGGAGATAGAAACTAATAGAAAAATCCCATTTATCATAGCAACAAGAAAAATAAAGTACATAGGAATAAACTTAACCAAGGATGTAAAACACCTGTACTCAGAAAACTACATAACACTGAAGAAAGAAATTTAAAAAAGATAAAAAATAAATGGAAGCATATACTATATTCATGGATGGGAAGAATCAACATCATTAAAATGTCCATACTACCCAAAGCAATTTATAGATTCAATGCAATCCCCATTAAATTACATATGACATATTTCACAGACCTAGAACACATACTTCAAAAATTCATATGGAACTAAATAAAGAGCCCGCATAGCCACAGCAATTTTGAGCAAGAAGAACACAGTAGGAGGAATCACAATACCTGATTTCAAACTATACTACAAGGCTACGGTAATCAAAACAGTCTGGTACTGGCATAAGAACAGATGTATAAACCAATGAAACAGGATAGCGAGCCCAGAAATAAACCCAGGTCTATATGGTCAACTAATATTTGATGAAGGGGGAAGGAACCTCAAACGGAGTGAAAAGAGCCTCTTCAACAAATGGTGTTGGGAGAACTGGACAGGGACATGCAAAAAAATGAAACTAGACCACCAATTTACACCATACACCAGAATAATCTCAAAATGTATCAAAGACTTAAATTTAAGCAGTAGCACCATAAAAGTCCTAGAGGAAAAAATAGGGAGGAAAATTTCAGATATCCAACAGGGCAACATTTTCACTGATATATCTTCTAAGGCAAGACAAATAAAGATAAAAATAAACAAATGGGTCTACATCAAACTAAAGAGTTTCTGCTCAGCTAAAGAAAACATCAGCAAGATGAAAAGGGAACCAACAATATGGGAAAACATATTTGCCAAAGATATTTCAGACAAGGAATTGATCTCCAAAATATAAAAAGAACTCATGTGACTCAACACCAAGAAGACAGACAACTCAATTAAAAAATGGGCAAAGAACCTGAACAAACACTTCTTCAAAGAGGACATACAGAGGGTCCATAGACATATGAAAGAATGCTCAACATCAGTAGGCCTCAGAGAGATGCAAATAAAAACCACAATGAGATACCATTTTACATCAGTCAGAATGGCCATCATCAACAAATCAACAAACAACTTGTGCTGGAGATGATGCGGAGAAATGGGAACACTGATGCATTGCTGGTGGGAATGCAGACTGGTGCAGCCACTATGGAAAAGAGTTTGGAATTTCCTCAAAAAACTAAAAATGGAACTGTATTTTGAACCAGCAATTTTATTCCTAGGATTATATCTGAAAAATCCTGAAACACCAATTCAAAAGAACGTATGCACCACTATGTTCATAGCAGCACTATTTACAATAGCCAAGTGCTGCAAACAACCTAAGTACCCATCTGTAGATGAGTGGATCAAAAAACTGTGGTACATTTACACAATGGAGTACTATGTAGCAGAAAGAAAGAAGGAACTTCTACCATTTGCAAGACCATGGATGGAACTAGAGAGAATTATGCTTAGCAAAATAAGCCAGGCAACAAAATAAAAATAACTTATGCTGTCACCTATTACAGGAAACTAATGAATAGCACAAACAAATGAGCAAAATTGAACCAGAGGTATGTAAACAAGGAGTAGACTAACAGTAACAGGAGGGGAGACGGGAGGGAGAGAGGGGGGTAAGAAGGGGAAGGATCTAGTCAAAGAACATGTATAAATGACCCTCGGACATGGACAACTGAATGGGGACTGAATGTGGGAGAAGTGGGGGACTGGGTGCAGAAAAGCAAGACAGGGAAAAAAGTGGGACAACTATAATGGAAAAAAAATTTTAGTGGGGGAAAAATGAAAATATAAAGAATGAAAATGCCAGTTCAGTGAATATTAGAAGGACAAGGTTTTTCCTTCACACTGTACATTTTTCTCCCTATCTGATCCCTCCAGAGTTTGGCATTCTAAAGAAGTAAGTAATGACATAAGTTTCTTTGCATAAAACTAATAAGACCAGTTGTTAATAGAGGATTTTTGACCAAGACGTTGACTGAAATGTCATGCCTAAAGGAGACATGCTCGGGCTCTCGTTGTTACCAAAAAGCCCTGAGGAACTGGGAATGGCTTTCAATGGTAATAAAAGCCCACGAGATAAAAGGCCTGTTACCATGGTTGGTTGTGCGGTCCATGGCAATCTTTCCAGGGATGGAATGAAGGTTGTTTTCCTGAAAGGTGGCTAGAAGGGACCTTAAGGCACAATAGAAAACCAGAAGGACTTGGAAAAGACTTATGTACAGGCAAGGCTGAATGCCAGGTATGTGGTTCTGCTTCTGTGTCCTGAAGGGCAGGCTGAAGGTCACCCTAAATGTTCCTTGTGTAAGTTCCAGCAAAGAAAAACTAAAGATCATGTGATCATTTTCTGCTCTTGTTGTGTTTATGCAAATGAACAGGATAAATTAAAAATGGACTTAATGCAGTCCGTTTAATGACAAGGAGGGTAATCTTAGGGAGAAAAATCTTTATTGAAGGAAAATCACAATGATCAGTGGTAGACTATAAAGTAGTGCAGCTAACCGTCTTTAAAGCTTCTTTTCATATAAAATATGTTTTCATTTGATAGTTAAACTATGTCTGCGGTATCATCAAAGATGTTTCATTTACAGGCAAGAGGAATGTCAAATGTCTTGCAACTGGATGTCTTTCCAATAAGATAGTATTACAGATTTAGAGACTTGTTTGTGGATTATGTTACATAAATTAACATGTGTTTTCTATTTTCAAAGAGCATAACCCTATGATCTCATTACCTGAGTGATTGTATGTATAGGCCTCACTTAAACCTGTTTGCAGCGCTGCCTCCTGAGACTCAACTGTTAAGCTGAACTAAGTGGCTGGGTTGGTGAAGTATGGGGTGGTCTGTGGGCTTCACTTTAAAACTGGTTTCTCTTTTCTATCCTAAAGGCTTGGACAGAAAGAGCCCAGAAGTCTGAGAGGGTGGAAACCTAAACTATTTCCCTCAGCCCAAACTAAGTATAATGGGCAAAAGGGTTTTGGACAGGTGAGATGTATCTGGCACACCTTCCTCCAAAGATACTCTTTTTTTCCCTAATGTGGGACATTGAAAAATGAATACCTGCCTTTTGTCATCTAGTGGTTATGGACTGAATGATGTCTTTTAACCGTGTTGCCAAATATGTTGCCCCCAGAATACAACAAGGATGCCAGCCTGTTAAACCAAGCATGCCGTTGTCCGGGGACAGTCAGCTGAACTGGAGTCTGCACGATCCTTTCCCATGTGGGAAGGCTACCCTCCCCTCCACACCACTACTCTTATTAGGGATTTCTGGAACCAAGGGTAGGTAGGACGATGACCATGTCCAGCTTGAAGCATAGAGGAGCTCGAGACCTTCGCCCATTGTCCTTTATAAGATTACAAAGAGTCTTAAGTCTGAGACAGATTGTTATTTTTATTGTTAAAATAATTAATTAATCATTTATTTATTAAACAGAAGAAGAATATATGAAAGGGTGAAGCAGGAGAGCTTGTATGTACGACCCATGGGCATGGACTTGGGGGGAGATTGCTGAGGGAGGGGTGCTGCTGGGTGGAGGGGAGCGAAGGGGAAAAAATTGGAACTATTGTAACAATATAATCAATAAAATATACTTTAAAAAAAGCAGTCATGCTACTGTTTTGATTGTGCCAACTTCAGCTGATTCCAAATCCACCAAGGACTCTGCCTTACAGACCTGGACTTTTTAACTTTTGGAACTCGGGACATGCAGAAAGGACTCTGTTAAAACCTGGACAACCATGATCCAGTGCAACTCGGTGCATGTTTTCTTGGACTATTTAACATAAGGAGGCTTATAACATTGTACCACAGATCCTGAAGGAGAGAGCTGGCAGAAAAATAATGGGAAACATCTGGGTATGTTTTTGGCTTATAGCCTTTTGGGAGCAAGGGAAGTGCTGGGTCTCATGAGAGAACAGGGCTCTCGGCAGGAGTGCTCAGAGCACCCCTCAGGTTGTAATATTGTAAATAAAGACCTGTTTTCCTCAACACTAATTGTTGGATTTTACAGCAAGGCGCCATGTGAATGAACCCCCTTTTGCTCAGTAACAAACCCTCTACCTTGGTGTATGAGGACAATGCTCTAACTAACTGAGCAATCCAGCAAGGGCCAAAATATTAATTTTTGTTAAACGATTAAAGAACAATTACAGTCTTAAACTTCACTCAGAATATTTTTTTATATTTATTTTTTCTACTCAGAAAATTTAAAGGGAAACAGTTTCTAGGTCTATATAATTCTACAATATTGCCTGAGCTTTTATATGAAACATTTTTTAAAAGATAATTATTAAAAGTATAATACACTTTAGTTATAAACTAATCTTTGTATTATAATTACATAGTTTCAAGTACCAACTTACATAATGTAAATTTAAAGTTTATATACAGGAAAATATAGTAAACTTAAACAATTACCAGGGTCCACAGCTCAGCTTATGCTATCTGCCATGCCATTTTGGGCTTCCTGTTGAGTTGTAAACATGAAAGTAACAGAGTGGTGACTTCAGCAGGAATGACAGGGTAAAGACCTCTAAAAATTCTGTCTTCCAGAATAGCAATAAGAATATTATCAAAAGTGGTCAAAATAAACTTTTTTAGAATGCAAGAAACTAATCAAAGACTTGTCCATAACAGGCAAAACTATAAAGACAGAAAATAGATTGGTGTTCTATTAGAGCTGGGGCGTGGAGAGGGAATGGGGAATGGAATCAGTAGTCCCTCTCTACATCGTGGTTCTTCACTTATCGCAGCCTCACTATATCACGGGATTTTTAAAAATATTATAGTTAATTATTTATCATGGATTTTTTGCTATATTGTGGGATTTTGCAGTACTGTATTTATATGAGTAGTATTTATGATTTTAATAATCTTTACCTAAAATTTTTCAAATATATATAAAAACATATAATAAATGATTCTAACATTAAAAGAATATTAAATGAAAATAAAATACTGCACACTGTTTACAGTATGTATTTTTTTTTGCAGATGGACACATACATTACACTGAAAATGAGATGTACTCTCAAGCTTGTTTACCTACATGAGATTGTACACGGCACACGATTGGCTGATTGATGGAAGGCAACCAACCATATCATTGTCTTGTGTATCCTGGGCGCTGATTGGCTCAGTAACTGTAGCATCAGTCTGTCTGCTATCCCACACTGTGTGCATACATTCAGCATTTAGCCTTGTCCACTTCACTCCTACCTCTGATCACTGTGCGTAGTTTTGCTCTGCGGTGTTGTGTTTTGTGAAATTTTCCTTAAAGACTGAATTTATTGCAAGCCCTATGATGCCACTCAAATGTTCTGCATCTTCTAAGGATTCTGGCAGTGAACCCAAGTGTCAGAGGAAGATGCTTACCATAAAAGAGAAGGTGGAACTTCTCGACATGTTGAAGGAAGGGAGAAGCTATGTGTCTGTTGGCCTCCATTACGGGATCAACAAGTCTACAGTTTGCTATATAAAGAAGGACAAGAAGAATATCAAGTTTACAGCATCAGTGGTTTTCAACAAAACAGCAAAGAGGGTCGTTACTTCCTACAATAAGATCATTGTGCAGATGGAGTCTGCATTAGCTGTGTGGATAAACAATTGCAGAAAAAAGAATATCTTGCTGGATAAAAACACCATCTGGACGAAGGCCAAGCAACTTGTATGATCATTTAGCAAAAAAAAGGGATGATCACAATGGTGATGAGAATGAAGAAGAAGAAGACGATGACGACCCTGAAGCAGGACCTTCGAGTGCTTCTCAAACCAGACCAACCCCATTCAGTGCCAGCAAGGGCTGATTTGACAAATTTCAGAAAAGCTTTGGACTCAAGAGAGTTTCTCTGCACAGAGAGGCTGCCTCTGTGGATTACACCTTAGCTGAGGAGTACATGAACAACACACTCAAAGACATCATTGAGGAAGGAGGTTATAAGCCTGAACAAGTTTTCAACATGGGTGAAACAGGCTTATTCTGGAAATGGATGCCACCTTGCACTTTCATTATGGAAGAAGAAGCAAAAACCCCTGGTTTCAAGGCCCAAAAAGATAGGGTAACTTTAATCATGTGTGGGAATGCTGCAGGCCTTATGATAAAACCAGGACTTATTTATAAGTCCAAGAATCCAAGGGCCCTAAAAAACAAAAATAAGAATGTGTTGCCTGTGTACTGAATACACAACCCTAAGGCTTGGATCATGAAACTCCTCACGACTGATTGGTTTCATCAATGTTTTATCCCAGATGTTAAGGTTTATCTGACAGAGAAAGGCCTTGATTTTAAAGTGCTTCCGATAATGGCCAATGCTGGAGGCCATGCTGTCAACCTGACGTATGATGGCGTCCAGATAGACTTCTTGCAGCCAAACAACATTTCGCTCATTCAGCCAGTGGATCAAGGCATTATTCTCACTTTTAAAGCGCTCTATACCCGGAATGTCCTGCAAAACCTCGTTGAAGCTACGGGCTCAGATGAAGACGTCTCTCTAAAGGCGTACTGGCATGAGTACACAATTGCATCGTGTCTCCAAAATATTCAAAAGGCCATAAAGGAGATGAAGGGACTTCCGGCCAAGATGGAGGCTTAGACGGACACGCTAGGTCTCCCTCTACAACTAGAGAGGAATACAACTACTTCAAAACAAAGGATAACTAGAAATTCCAGAAAATAAAACTACACGGAAGCCCAACATATGAAGTTATAAACCAGCGGTGCCATTTGGGCAGGTAAGAGTTAAAGAGGGCAGCGCTGTTTGCGGTCGCACCTGGGACAGCGGCAGGGTGGCGAAAAATCCCGGCTGCTGTCAAGCCCCTGGCAGTGCGCGACCCCAGCGCTGGGGAAAGCAGCCACCGCATCGCCTTGAACAGTGAGGCCCAGGGGGGCGGGAGGACGGATCCCGGCCTCCTAGCTGAATAACTGTGTGAATCCATCTTGGACCCCCGCCCCCAAAGAAAGCACCACAGGGCTGCGAAATAGGTCACGGACAGGCGCCGGTCGCTGAATTGTGACGCGTACACAGGCACTGCCCCGGACAGCCGGCCCAAGAAAACAAAACGCATCTGTCAAAATGAGGCAGACAACTATAGAAATCCCGGTGGCACAGCTCACCAGGCAACGGATAGAGAACCTGACAGATGAACAGATAAGAAACCTGTCAGAGGCTCAGTTCTGGGCCATTGTTATCAGGTGGCTTACAGAATTCACAAAAGAGCAGGAAAAAGATAAGAAAGAAGCGAAAAACGTTCATAACGAAAGGAACAAAACCACATACGAGACAGATGGTGAGGAAAAAAAATCCAGAGTTCATTTCAACAAACTGGAATATGGAGAAGGAACAAGCAGTCAACCAATGCAGAGAGAGGAAATGGGAAGCAACAATGAGAGGATCAGAAACCTCTGGGACAGCTATAAAAGGCCCAACATAAGAATCATTGGTTTGCCAGAGAGTGAGGAAGATGAACTAGAACTTGAAAAATTGAGTGAAAATATAATAAAGGAGAACTTCCCAGACTTGGGGAAGGGAATAGACTTGCAGGTCCAGGAAGCAAGGAGAGTTCCCAAGAGATTGGACCCAGGGAGAACCACTCCAAGACACATTATAATCAAAATGTCAAAAATTAAAGATAAAGAGAGAATCTTAAAAGCAGCAAGAGAGAAGAAAAGAATTATGTACAAAGGGGTCCCAATTAGACTATCAGCTGACTTCTCAAGGGAGACCCTACAGGCAAGAAGGGACTGGCAAGAAATATTCAAAGTAATGAAAATCCAAAACCTACAACCACGAATACTGTATCCAGCGAAATTGTCATTCAGAATAGAAGGACAGAGAAAGTGTTTCCAGGACAAAATAAAACTGAAAGAGTTCATTAGATCCAAACCACTGTTATATGAGATGTTAAAGGGACTGGTTTAAAAAACAGAAGCTAGGGAGATGAAACAAAGGCAAACTAAACAGGCAACGAGAGTGGAAAAGGAACTGTGGGTACGGGAAGCATATTGGGGGGAGGTCAACAGGGAGGGGGAGTGGGGAGAGGGAGGGAGATGATATAGGAATTGGGGATCATGGTAGGAGGGAATGGAATAGACGGAGAGAGGTTGGGAGGAACTGTATGCACAACTAATGGACATAATCTAAAAGGGGGAGACAACTGGAGGGAGGGGGGCCACCGGGTGGAGGGGAGCAGAGGGAAGGGAAATTGGCACAAATGTAATATTTTAATCAATAAAACACATTAAATCTGAAAAAAAAAAAAAAAAAAAAGGAGATGAAGAGTGAGACTTTGAATGCCAGCTGGAAAGAACTGTGGCCAGAAGTGGTCCATGACTACAAGGGATTCTCTCCTGATGAAATCCATCACTCTTCAGTGGATAAGGCTGTGAAGCTGGCAAAAATACTGGGAGGAGAGGGCTACAGTGACATGACTACTGAAGATGTAAACATCCTGATTGATGTGCACTCTCATCCATTGATGGACAAAGACCTGGAGGAGCTAAGTCAGCAAGTGAAGAAGAGGATGAGGAACAAGATGAACAACAGGTTGAAGAAGAGGAAGAGGTTGGCCTAACACTTGATCATCTTGCAACCATGGTCAGAATGGCCAAAGAACTTCAGTAATTGGCTGAAGAGTGGGACCCCCATATGGTTCATTCATTGCAGTTTGCAAATTCAATCGATAGTGCCATGTCAGTTTACAAAAACATTTTCAATCAGAAGAAGCAGCACCAGCAATTCCCCATAACTATGTTCATCACTCGAACAAAGAGGTCAGTTGCGCCTATACCCTTAGTGGAAGTAGAGTTATGGACAAGGCTGAAGATACTACTGCATCACCTGAAGAAGAGCCTGATGAAGTGGTGCCTTTAGAAGAGCTGTAATGCCCTTCTTTGCTGTGCAGTACATTCATCTCATCTTCATCACCTTCATCGTCATCAGTACTGCACAGCTAATTCATCATCTTCATCACTCAAGCTGCAGTATACTTCACTTGTGAGTACCCATATAAAATTTTACAGTACTGTATACGTATGTTGTTAAAGTTATGTAGGTTTTAAGAGTATAGAATATGTTTAAAAACATAAGTAGTGTTTATAAAAGTGTGGAAAAGGTTAATAAGGGAGTGGGAAAGGTTAATAAGGGTCTGGGAATGGTTTATAAGTGTATGGGAAGGGTTTATAAAGCCTTAAATATATATAAATACTAAAATAAATGTAAGGTTCCTACATCGCGGATTTTCACCTATCACGGGGGGTGGGGGGGGAGTCTACAATGTAATACCCGCGATAAGTGAGGGAATACTGTACTAATGGGTATAAGGTTTCTTTGGAGGGAAAAGAAAATATTTCAAAATTCATTGTGGTGATGGTGTATGAGTTATATATTAATAAACCAAAGAAATACTAATTATGTAGGCAGAACCCTCAACAAGGTCTGGGTTTTCTACAATGCCTTAAGTGAAGTGACAGCCTTAAGAGAGTGGGACCTTCTTGTAATTGACTCTGCCAGTGTAGTGCCAATCCATCATCACCACCTCCACCATCCCAGGAATGGAAAGAGATTCTGGCTGAAGACAGGGATAATACCTTTCACAATATGTTTATGCTAATCACTAACTATGATGAGAGGGTAAGTTACGGAGTCCCACTGTGGAAGGAGGGAGTAACCCATGTCACAAAATTGTAGATTCCAGTGGGTTCTCTGTTGATCCTAGAGTTGTAAGGTCTTGTGGCTTCACTGAATTATGCCAGCCATTTTGCAAGTAAAGCATAGTCAACCCAATTTTACCAACCATTGGTCTAACAACTTGGCAGAGTTAGCTTTGTGCTGTGGACTGGAGAGTCCATACTGTGCTAGGATTTGAATCTTAGTTCTCTGCCAACTGGTTGAGAAAAATAGATGGTTTAAAACAATTCAGTAAAAAATGATCCTTAATCGAGGAGCCCTATGGCAAAGGAGAGAAAGCTTTTAGACCAAAATGGGAAAGAACAAAGGGAATAAAAGTATCTCTTTTGTTGTAGTAGAAGAAACCCTAGATATCTAGGAGACCTGAGTTACAGTTCAGCCATACTAATTCGAAATGCCATGGTACTTTAATGGTCTTACTTCTTCATAGGTAAGGAAGCAAGTAAATGGATTAGATTAGTATTTTCTCCAACATGTTTCAGGGACATATGGAATATATTGTGTCATCTTCATATTCATATGTTGAAGACATAACTTCCAATGTGACTGTATTAAAGATAGGGCCTGTAAAGAGGTAATAAAGGTTGAATAAGGTAATGAGGTTGGAGCTTTAATCAAATAAGACTGGTTTTCTTATAAGAGGAAGAGACACCAGATTCACCACCCCACCTCACCCCCCATGGAGGAAAGGCCATGTGAGGATACAGTGAGAAGACATCTTTCTACAAACTAAAAAGAGTTCTCACCAGAAACAAATCCTGATGGCACCTTGAAGTTGGAATTCTAAACTCCATAACTATGTAAAAGTAAATTTCTGTTTTTCAAGCTACCCAGTCTGTGATATTTTGGCATTGTGGTATTTAGCTGGCTAATACAGATATAGTGGAGATGCAACAGTTCATAACATTATATTTTGATTTAATGTTTAAGGTTTATTTTAAAAGCTATAATAATAGTCATGGACATACTCTATATGTCATATGCCAAATGTATTAGAGAACACTGGTTTATTAAATTATGCTGCCAGGTTAGCTCATTTTTGTAAAGAACATTGAATAGTTTCTTTTTTCTAACAGCTAAATGAAGAGTGCAAGGCTATTTCAAGGTAAGCTGTTTTAAATGAGTCACTAAACTTAGATTTAAGGATAGGGGATATAGACCCTGCCTCTCAATAGTAAAAATATAAAGTAATTTGTACACATGTTTTAAAATCACCATAAGTTTATGAATATTGGTCTGTGTAAATCAGTGTTTTCTTAATACTGTGCAACCAAATTCAGCAGTAAATTCAGTACTATACCTAGGAAGAAAGAACCCTAGTGATAGAAAAATTTAACAAATGAGAATAAATATATCAAAAATAAAATATTAATGAAATTAATGCAGCAATGTATTAAAAAATCATTATATAATGGCCCAGAATAATTTACACAAGAAATTTTGAGAATCTACTTATGTGAACTGTGGTAATCTCTACGATGGGGGAGTATATAACTTATTTTTTAAATTTTTACTATTCTATATTTTCTAATATTACTTCAATGTATATGTGCTATTGCTATAATTTAAAAAGGTTATAAAATTTTAAAGACAACATAGAAGAAAATATTTAGAAAACTTACATCACAGTTGAAGGGCTAATGTTACAAATACAATAAGGTTTTTTTTTTTTTTAATAGAGGAATAAAAGACCAGAAGTTCTGCAAAATTATTTCAAAAGACATTCAAAAAAGGAGAGGCTAAAATGCCCCTTAAGCATATTAAAAGGTGTTTATCTTTACATCTTACCACAGCCATTAGGTAAGAAAACATGGGTGCTTACAAGTACATCCAGGAACTATGGAGGGAGAAGCAGTTCAATGTGATGCACTTTCTTCTTAGGGTGTGCTTCTGGCAGTATCTCAAGCTCTTTATTCTCCACAGGCCCCCCCTGCCCCCTCCTACCTGATAAAGTTCACAGGTTGGGATACAAGGCCAAGGAAGGCTATGTCATATATTGGATTTGTGTGCACCATGGTGGTCACAAATGCCTTGTTCCTAAGGGTGTAACCTATGGCAAGCTTGTCCATCGTGGTGTTAACTAACCAAAAAACTTCATTCACAGCCTTCAGTCTGTTGCTGAAGAGCAAGCTGGATGCTACTATGGGGCTCTCAGGGTCCTGAGTTCTTATTGGGTTGGTGAAGATTTCATGTACAAGTTCTTTGAAGCTATCCTCATTGACCCATTTCATGAAGCTATCAGAAGGAATCCTTACACCCAGAGGATCAGCAAACCAGTCCACAACTACGAGAAGTGAGGGCTGCCATCTGTAGGCAGCAAGGGCCATGGCCATGGAGAGCACCACAGTTCTACCACACTATTGGTAGTTCTCTCATGCAGCTTGGAGAATGCACAATACTTGCCAGCTCCATCATTACTGCTAATATAAGTAATGCTTGTAAAATTCTTACCTAATGAACAATTTAAGACAGTCAAAACAGTGTTCAAATTTACTCATAAGAGAAATTAATTCTATTTATTTATTTAGACAATTTTTAGAGCAGTTTTAGGTTCACAGCAAAGTTAAGAGGAAGGTTTATATAGCGTGTGTGTGTGTATAGTTGAGAGAGATTTCCCATATACTTTCTGCATGCACATGCATAGTTTCCCCCATTATAAGTATCCCCTACAAGAGTAGTGCATTTGTTACAATTGGTGAACCTTGACTGATACATCCATAACCCAAAGTCCATAGTTTACATTATGATTCACTCTTCGGGTTGTATATTCTATGGGTTTGGACCAATCCATAATGACATGTGTCCATAATTACATTTTCTTTTCTTTCTTATCTCCTCTATTAATCACATTTCCAACATGCATCCAAGAATGAAGCTTTGACAGTGAGCCATAAATTTACACAAGCAAGCATTGTCTATTTTCTGCACTAGCAACACTGAGATAACATGAGAGAGTTCAGTATTTTTTTTCTTGTGCCTCTCTTAAGTGAAGAGCAATAAAAAATATTTGAAAGATTTATTCATACCCAAAATTCATTTGCCATAAATATCTTGAAATATTGCATTTAATTTTGCATTGTTTGTGGCAAATAAAATATTGACTTAGTTCCTCAATTAGATGGTTAAATGCAGATTTTTAAAGAGCACAGTGATGACAGAGTTGGTACATGTTTCATCATAATACACCTGCTTACAAGAACATACATTAAACACTAAAAAGGATTTACATTTAACATGGGTAACTTGCCATATGGGCAAATACTTCAGGTATATACAGAGCCAGAATCTTTATATGATTCCAGAGGGACTTCTTGGCAGATTTAGCTCATTTGCTGATTACTCATTAAACAGTTGAAACACATATAGACATTACTTGTCTTACAAAGCTCATTCACTACAAAATAGACACAAAAAATGAGGTAAATATTATGAGCAAGATAATAGTTTTTGGAAAGGCTGAAAATCAATTATGTTTTTGGTAAGTTTTTCCTTCCAGACATGTTTTAAAAGCTGAGAATATTAATTGCTGGAAGTCCACAAAAGTTAACAAGTGTATCTTGTCATCAGGGAATCACATGGCATTTGGCTGCCATGCAAAATCTGTAACATTTCAGAAAGTTCAAAGACCAACATGGCCATCTTTGCCATAGTAGAGACTATGTTTTACTCTCATCTCCTTAAATGTGATCTCTGTTCCAAGGACAGTTGTTTTTCTCTACATTACTCATGGAATAACATTTTACACATTCTTCTAATAGCCAAGAAGCTAAAACAGGCAACTATTATATCTGCCTTATAAACCACAATAATAACTATATTAGCCCTGTAAAAATGAATTAAATTATTTTTCTAAGAAGTCTATACTTACAATTCTAAGATAATCAATAAAAAAGACCAGTACTCCTGCCTATGTTTTCCTCTAGGACTTTTATGGTGTCACGCTTACATTTAGGTCTTTTGTCCATCTTGAGTTGATTCTGGTATATGGTGTACGTTAGTGGTCTAGTTTCATTTTTTTGTATATCCCTGTCCAGTTCTCCCAGCATCATTTGATGAAGAGGCTATTTTCACTCCATTTTATGTTCCTTCCCCTTTGTCAAATATTAGTTGACCATAGAGGCCTGGGTTTATTTCTGGGCTCTCTATTCTGTTTCATTGATCTATATGTCTGTTCTTATGCCAGTACCAGACTGTTTGATAACAGTGGCCTTGTACTATAGTTTGATATCAGGTATTGTGAGTCATCCTACTGTGTTCTTTTTTCTCAAGATTGCTGTGGCTATTTAGGGTCCTTTTTGGTTCCATGTAAATTTTTGAAATATTTGTTCTAAGTCTGTGAAATATGCCATTGGTATTTTAATAGAGGTTGCGTTGAATCTAAAAATTGACTTGGGTAGTTTGGACATCTTAATTATGCTGATTATTCTCATCCATGACCATGGTATATGCTTCCATTTATTAATATCTTCCTTAATTTCTTTCTTCAGTGTTCTATAGTTTTCCAAGTACAGGTCTTTTACCTCCTTGGTTCAGTGGTGCAATGCAGACTGGTGCAACCACTATGGAAAACAGTATGGAATTTCCTCAAAAAAACTAAAAACAAAACTGCCTTTTGATCCAGCAATTCCATTGCTAGGATTATACACAAAGAATCCTGAAATACCAATTCAGAAGAATCTATGCACCCCTGTGTTCATAGCAGCACTATTCACAATATCCAAGTGCTAGAAAAGCTTAACTACCCATCTGTAGGTGAGTGGATTAAAAAACTGTGGTACATTTACACAATGGAATACTCTGCAGCCAAAAGAAAGATGGAACTCTTAACATTTGCGAAAACCTGGATGGATCCTGAGAGTATTATGCTTAGCGAAATAAGCCAGGCAGCAAAAGACAAATACCATATGCTATCACCGAATACAGGAAACTAGTGAAAAACACAAATAAATGACCAAAATAGAACAGAGGTAAGTAAATAAGGAGCAGACTGACAGTGACCAGGGAGGGGGCTAAAAGGGGTAAAAAAGGGAAAGGTTCTAGTCAGTTAACTAGTATGAATAACCCATGGACATGAATAATGGAATGGGGATTGACTGTAGGAGAAGGGGTGGGTGGGGTGGAGGAAGCAATGGGGGAAAATGTAGGACAACTGAAAAAGAAAATCAATAAATAAAAATTTTTATTAAGGAGAGGATCCAAGATGGCATGAAGTAAATAGAAGTTACACTAACCTCCCAGAACCAGTGTGGACTTACAACATAATTATGAAGAAATGATCTGGAATAAACAACAGAACACTAGCTGGAGAGAAGTCTTATAACCACAGAGAGACAGAAAAGGCCGCTTCATCACAACATGACTTGTAGGAAGTGTGGAGACATGAATCAGCTGGCCGGGCTCCCATGGGTGGCAGCTGAATGGATTGAGAAACAGCTCAGCAGCCGGGGGTTCCCCATAAGAAGGGCAGAATCTAAACCCCCAGCTGGGCTTCTCAGCTTACAGCAACAGAGTGGAAAGTAAAATAGCATCCAGCTGTGAAAAGCAGGGTTTTTTGCTGGTTTGAAAGAAACAGCTGGAGAAAAAAAGAGCTCTTAAGCAGGTCATGTATGAAAATATTTTGGCACACACTTACCCTGGGCTCAAGCAGAGGGAGGGAAGAGAGGACTAGACATGCTTGGGGAGAATTTGGGGCAGTGGCTTTGAGGGGAGAACTGAGGGAGCAGCTGACTGGGTCCCTGTGCTGACTCATTTGCCATACTGCAGGCTGAACATAGCCTTCCAAGTGGCATCATACTGAGGGGAAACAAAAGCCCCGCCCACAAGAATTAATCTGTCCCACCCTTGGTGCTTAAGCCTGATGGCTGATCACAGATTGAATAGATTAATGACTAAAGGAGAAAGACGAAGGCGGTAGATCTCTGATAGTGTCCAACACGCTGCCTAGACCCAGACTAGTACATGATCAGATGCCACCAGGGGCAGATCCAGGAAGTGCAGATCAATCTTAGAAGCAGCAACAAACAAGAAGAGTCACAAAAAGTGGGAGACGAAGAAACAACCCCCCATGAAAAAGGAAAGGAGAAATCTCCAGAAAGAATGCTAAATGAAATAGTGGGAAAAAAACTACCAGACATGGAATTCAAAATATGTATTATAGAGAAGCTCAATGAGCTCAAGTGAGCTCAAAGAAAACTACAGAGAACTCCAGGGAAACTACAAGGAACTTACTGAGAATTGCACCAGCATGAAAAAGGACATAGGAGCTATAAATAAGAGCCAGGAGGAAATGAAGAATACAATCACTGAATTGAAAAACACAGTAGAAGGAATTGAAATCAGGCTAGAGAAAGCAGAAGATCAGATCAGTGAGCTGGAGGACAATGTAGAAAAAAATTCCCAGACAGTGCAACAAAGTGAAAAAAGACGGAAAAAGAATAAAGAGGTTTTAAGAGAGCTGCAAGACAACATAAAACATAATAATATCCAGATCATAGAAATACTAGAAGAAGAGGAAGGGATAGAAAACCTGTTTGAAAAACTATTGACAGAAAACTTTCCTAACTTGATAAGAGAAAAAGTCACGCTAGTCCATGAAGCACAGAGAGTCCCAATGAAGATGAACCCAGTAGGCCAAATTTAATACACATTATAATTAAACTGGCAACACTGAAAACAGAGAAACCTAAAAGCACCAAGAGAGAAAGAGCTAGTAACATACAAGGGAGCTCCAGTAAGGCTATCATCATATTTCTCAACAGAAACATTACAAACCGGAAGGGAATGGCAAAAAATATTCAAAGCAATAAAAAACAAAGGCCTACAACCACGAATACTCTATCCAGCAAGGCTCTCATTGAAAATGGAAGGTGAAATGAGGAGTTTCCCAGACAAAAGAGGGCTAAAAGAATACACCTCCACTAAAACAGCATTGCAAGAGATACTAAAGGGTCTGCTTTAAGAGGATGAATAAACAGAGAAAGACATAGAGGAACACAAGTACAAAGGGGAAAAATGACAACGAATAAGCATCTACCGATAATAACCTTCAGTGTAAATGAATTAAATGTACCAGTCAAAAGAAATAAGGTAGCTGAATGGATTAGAAAGCATGATCCACATATATGCTGTCTAAAAGAGACCTACCATAGAACAAAGGATCTACACAGACAGAAAGTGCAGGGATGGAAAATAATATTTCAAGCAAATGGACATGAAAAAAAATGCTGGGGTACCAATACTCATTGGAGACAAAACACATTTCACAGAAAAGGCCATAAAAAGAGACAAAGGTGGGCATTTCATAATACTTAAGGGAAAAATCCATCAAGAAGATATAACTCTTATAAACATATAAACACCCAACATAGGAGTGTCCAACTATGTAAGGAAGTTTTTGAAAGACTTCAGGAAGGTTATAGACAGCAACATACTTGTAGTTAGGGATTTTAACACCCCATTTTTGACAATGGACAGATCTTTGAAGCAAAGAAACACCAAGGATATTGAGGCATTGAACAACACTCTAGAACAAATGGACTTAGATGATATATGTAGAACTTATCATCCCAAAGAAGCAAATTATACGCTGTGTTCAAGTGCACAAGGAACATTTTCAAAGATAGGCCACATGGTAGGACACAAAACAACCCTCAACAAATTCAAGAAAATTGAAATTATATGAAGCATCTTTTCAGATCACAATGGCTTGAAATTGGAAATCAACTTCAAGGAAAATCTCAAAGATTTCAAACTCATGGAGAATGAATAACATGCTATCAAAGAATGAATGGGTTAACAATGACATCAAGGCACAAATAAAAAAGTTTCTGGAAACAAATGATAATGAACACACAACAACCTAACACCTATGGGATACAGCAAAAGCAGTCCTGAGAGGAAAGTTCATAGCAATACAAACCTACCTAAGGGGATACAAGAATCTATAATAAAATACCTAACCCTACAGCTACAAGAACTAGAGGAACAACGAAAAACAAAGCCCAGAGCGAGTACAGGGAAGGAAATCATCAAGATCAGAGAAGAATTAAATGACATAGAGACTAGACAAACAATTCAAAAGATCAATAAAACCAAGAGGTGGTTCTTGGAAAGATAAACAAAACAGACAAGGTTTAACAAGGCTCATTAAGAAGAAAAGAGAGAGGACCCAAAAAAATAAATTCAGAAATGAAAAAGAGAAATCATGACCAATAACACAGAAATACAAAAAATTTTAAGAAATTATTACAAACAACTGTGTCACAAAAAATTGACAACCTAAATGAAATGTACAAATTTGTGGAAACATATAATCTTCAAAAACTGAATCAAGAAGAAGCAGAAAGCTGGAACAGACCAAAAAACTAGTGAAAAAGAAACAGTAATCAAAAAACTCCTGGCACACAAAAGCCCTGGGCTGGATGGCTTCACAGATGAATTTTACAAAAGACTTAGGAAAAAACTAACGCCTACCCTTCTCAAACTATTCCAAAAAATTCAAGAAAAGAAAAGGCTCCCAAACTCTTTCTGTGAAGCCAGGATTACTCTAATTCCAAAACCAGGTCAAGACACAACAAAATAAGAACACTACAGGCCAATATCGCTGATGAACATAGATACTAAAAGCCTTAACAAAATATTGGCAAACCAAATCCAGCAACACATTAGAAAGATCATACACCATGATCAAATGGGATTCATCCCAGGGATGCAGGATGGTTTAATATTCTCAAATTGAGAAATGTAATACACCACATAAACAAAATGAAAGACAAAAACCACATGATCATATGAATAGATGCAGAAAAAGCATTTGATAAAGTACAACACCCATTTATCATGAAAGCACTCAGCAAAATGGGAATACAGGGAGCACACCTCAAAATAATAAAGGCCATATATGAGAAACCTGAAGCCATTACCATACACAATCAGCAAAACTAAAAGCATTCCCCCTGAGGTCAGGAACAAGACAAGGATATCCACCCTCTCCCCTCGTATTTAACATAGTCTTAGAAGTTCTAGGCACAGCAATCAGACAAGAAAGAAAAATAAAAGGCAGCCAAATTGGGAAAGAAGAGGTAAAACTATAATTATATGCAGATGATATGATAGTATACACAGAAAACACTATAAACTCCACTAAAAGACAACTCGATATAATAAGTGAATTTGGCAAAATAGCAGGGTACAAAATAAATATACAGAAATCTAAGGCATTTCTGTACACCAACAATAAAATATCAGAGACAGAGACAAAAAGAAAATACCATTTACTATAGAAAGAAGAAAAATAAACTACCTGTAGTAAACTTAACCAAAGAGATAAAAGACCTGTACTCTGAAAATTACGTAACATTGAAGAAAGAAATTAAGGAAGATACAAATAAATGAAAGCAAATACCATGTTCTTGGATGGGAAGAATCAACATCATCAAAATGGCCATACTACCCAAAGCAATTTACAAATCCAATGCAATCCCTATTAAACTACCAATGACATATTGCACTGACCTAGAACAAATATTCCAAAAATTCATATGGAACCAAAAAAGACCCAGAATAGCAAAAGCAATCTTGAAACAGAACACAGCAGGAGGAATCACAATACCAGACATCAAACAATACTACAAAGCCACTGTGATCAAAACAGTCTGGTACTGGCATAAGAACAGACATATAGATCAGTGGAACAGAATAGAGAGCCCAGAAATAAACCCAGGCCTCTATGGTCAACTAATCTTTGATAAAGGAGGAAGGAACATAAAATGAAGTGAGAAGAGCCTCTTTAACAAATGGTGCTGGGAGAACTGGACAGAGACGTTCAAAAAAATGAAACTAGACCACCAACTTACACCACACACGAGAATAAAGTCAAGATGGATTAAAGACTTAAATGTAAGCCGTGACACCATAAAAGTCCTAGAGGAAAATATAGGCAGAAAATTTTCAGATATCTCACGTAACAATATCTTCACGGATACATCTCCTAAGGCAAGAGAAATAAAGGCAAAACTAAACAATTGAAACTACATCCAACTAAAGAGTTTCTGCTCAGCAAAAGAAAACATCCGCAAGATGAAAAGAAAACCAACCATATGGAAAAATATATTTGCCAATGATATCACAGACAGGGGACTGATCTCCAAAATATATAAAGAGCTTATACGACTCAACATCAAGAAAACAGACAACCCAATTAAAAAATGGGCAAAAGACCTGAACAAACACTTCTCCGAAGAGGACATACAGAAGGTCCATAGACACATGAAAAAATGCTCAACATCATTTGACATCAGGGAGATGCAAATAAAAACCACAATGAGATACCATTTTACACCTGTCAGAATGGCCATCATCAACAAATCAACAAACAACAAGTGCTGGCAAAAATGTGGAGAAACGAGAACCCTACTGCACTGTTGGTGGGAATGCAGACTGGTGCAGCCACTATGGAAAACAGTATGGAATTACCTCAAAAAACTAAAAATGGGACTGCCTTTTGAACCAGTGATTCCACTGCTAGGATTATACCCAAAAAATCCTAAAACCCTAATTCAAAAGAATTTGTGCACCCCTATGTTCATAGCCGCACTGTTTACAATAGCTAAGTGCTAGAAACAGCCTAGGTGCCCATCTGCAGACGAGTGGATCAAAAAACTGTGGTACAGTTACACAATGGAACACTATGTAGCAGAAAGAAAGAAGGAACTCCTGCTATTTGCAACAACATGGATGGAACTAGAGAGAATTATGCTTAGTGAAATAAGCCAGGCAAGGAAAGAAAAATACCATATGATATCATCTAATACATGAAACTAAAAAACAACATAAACAAACGAAATAAATAGGATAAAGAGCAGAATAGCAGTCAATGGAGGGAGGGCGGAGGGAGAGAAGGGGGATAAGTAAGGGAAGGATTTAGTCAAGGAATGTGTATAAATGACTCATTGACATGGACAACGAGTAGGGATATGATTGTGGGAGATGGGTAGGTTGGGTTGGTGAGAGCAATGGGGGAAAACTGGGACAACTGTAATTGAAAAACCAAAAAATAAAAAAATAATAAATTTTAAAAAACCCAAAAGACAAAAAGCAAAAAAAAAAAAAGAAACCCACAAAGACTTAAATGTAAGCCATGACACCATAAAAGTCCCAGAGGAAAACATAGACAGGAAAAATTTAGATATCCCATGTAGCAATATTTTCATGATATATCTCCTTAGGCAAGGAAAATAAAGGAAACTAAATAAATGGGACTACATCAGACTAAAGAATTTCTGCTCAGCAAATGAAAACATCAGCAAGATGAAAAGGGAACCAATATATGGGAAAATATTTTTGCCAATCATACCTCAGACAAGGGATTGATCTCAAAATATATAAAAAACTTATATGACTCAACACCAAGAAGACAGACATCCCAATTAAAAAATGGGCAAAGGACATGAACAAACACTTCTCCAAAGAGGACATACAGAAGGTCCATAGACACATGAAAAAATTCTCAACATCATTGGCCATCAGAGAGATGCAAGTAAAAACCACAATGAGATACCACCTTACACCTGTCAGAATGGCCGTCATCAACAAATCAACAAACAACAAATGCTGGTGAGGATGTGGAGAAACAGGAACCCTACTGCACTGTTGGTGGGAATGCAGACTGGTGCAGCCACTATGGAAAACAGTATGGAATTACCTCAAAAAACTAAAAATGGATCTGCCATTTGAACCAGTGATTCCACTGCTAGGATTATACCCGAAAAATCCTAAAACTCTAATTCAAAAAAACTTATGTACCCCTATGTTCATAGCAGCCCTGTTTACAATAGCTATGTGCTGGAAACAGCCTAAGTGCCCATCTGTAGATGAGTGGATTTAAAAACGGTGGTACATCTACACAATGGAATACTATGTAGCAGAAAGAAAGAAGGAACTCCTGCCATTTGCGACAACATGGATGGAACTAGAGAGAATTATGTTTAGTGAAATAAGCCAGGCAAAAAAAGCAAAATACCATATGATATCACCCAATACAGGAAACTAAAGAGCAACATAAACAAACGAACTAAATAGGCAAAGACTAGAATAGTAGTCGGGAGGGGGGAGGGGGGAGGGAGAGAAGGGGGATAAGTAAGGTAAGGGTCTAGTCAAGGAACGTATATGAATGACTCATGGACATGGACAACGGGGAGGGATATAATTGTGGGAGAAGGGATGGGCTTGGAGGGGGGAGCAATGGGGGAAAAATGGGACAACTGTAATTGAATAACCAAAAAATAAAATTAAAAAAAAAAAGAAAAAGAAAAAAAAAATGGGCAAAGAACCTGAACAAACACTTCTCCGAAGAGGACATACAGGGGGTTCAAAGTCATATGAAAAAATGCTCAACATCACTAGCCATCAGAGAGATGCAAATAAAAACCACAATGAGATACCACCTCACCCAGTCAGAATGACCATCATCAACAAATCAACAAACAACATGTGTAGGCGAGGATGTGGAGAAAAGGGACCCCTAGTGCACTGTTGGTGGGAATGCAGACTGGTGCAGTCAGTATAGAAAACATTATGGAATTTCCTCAAAAAGCTAAAAATGGAACTGTCTTTTGAACCAGCAATTACATTGCTAGGATTATATCAGAAGAATCCTGAAACACCAATTCAAAAGAATCTATGCACCCCTGTGTTCATAGCAGCACTATTTATAATAGCCAAATATTGGAAACAGCCTAAGTGCCCATCTGTAGGTGAGTGAATCAAAAAAGTGTGGTACATTTACACAATGGAGTACTGTTTAGCAGAAAGAAAGAAGGAACTTCTACCATTTGCCACAACATGGTTGGAATTAGAGAGAATTATGCTTAGTGAAATAAGCCTAGCAATGAAAGAAAAATACCATATCATATGACCTAATACAGGAGACTAATGAACAACACAAGCAAATGATCAAAAGTGAACCAGAGGTATATAAACAAGTAGACTAACAGTGACAAGGGGGGAGGGAGAAGGGAGAGAAGGGGGTAAGACGGGAAGGGTCCAGTCAAGGAACATGTATAAATTACCCATGGACATGGACAACCGGGTGGGGACTGACTGGGAGAAGGGGTGGACAGGGTGCGAGCAAGCAATAGGGGGAAAAAATGGGACAACTGTAATAGGAAAACAAAAATTTTTAGTGGGAGAAAAATTAAAGAAAAGTTTTTAAAAATTTTTATGTAAAAAAGACCAATATGGTTAACAAAAAGTAAATTGATCCCCTTTTTCTCCTACTGCTGCCCATTCAAATAATCATGTATAGACACTTAAACTGAAAAGATGTAGTACTCTTCTTACACTAAACATTCCATTAAGGCTCCCATAGAAGTCTCTTTCTTCTGATATGAGTACCACTGAATATACTGCTAAGCTTGAAACAAAGACTAAGTGTTTTGGTGGGAAGAGTTAGTTCTTTGGAGGAAGACAAAGGTTTCTTATTAGTTTGTCACTGTTGTTGTTTGAGTTCTTAAATGGCAGAAATTTTTTCCAGGTCTTTCTCCATCTTAGCATATTGTTCTTTAGGCCTCTCCACAGCTTTTCTGTGCTCTTCATCCACTTCAGCCTGTTTCTTTCATTAAATTATCCCACTGGATTATATGACAGTTTTCACTAGATATTAAATGGTCATTATGAATTTATTTTCATTCCTGCTCTCTCTGTTGGAGTCTACAGACTGAGTTGGTAGCTGCTTGCAGCCTCTGAAGAACTTGGTTTAAGTTGTCTTTCACTGTTTCTCTACATTTTGGAAGAGTATGTTAATTTGTTTCATGGATCACATTCTTCCAATTCTCAATAAGTCACATTTCTTGAAGACCACATTTTTCATTAAAATTTTAATTTGGTAGTATTATTAGAAAAAAAAATGAGGGACTTCTGGCAAAGATGGAGGCATAGGTAGACACACTTTGCCTTCCTCCACAACCATAAGGAGGTATACAACTACCTCAAAACTAAAAACAACCAGAACTACCAGAAAATCAAACTGCATGGAAGTACAACAAACAAAGATATACAGAAGTAATACTCGTCCAGACAGTAGGAGGGACAGAGACAGGAAGAGAGGACATAGTGTGGTGGCAGCAGCAATGCAGTGGCTGTGGCCAGCCTTGATAATGAGGTGAGCTGGTGAACCAGTGGCCCGTAGCAAGTCCTTCTTCTTGCTGCTGCTGCTGCAACCACCACTCATGGTGGCCTCGTAACCTACAGTCCATCATTATATTTTCATACAGATGATTGCCACTGACTTAAAATTCCAGTGACCCACCTATTCATTCCCCACCCCCCACTGAATTTTACACTATCTTTATAGTTCTTCTTTTCTAGAATGTCAGTTATTTGGAATCATACAGTATGTAGCCTTTTCAGATTCATTTAATTCCCTTAGTAATATGCATTTAACTTTCCTCCATATCTTTTCATGGCTCAATTGCTCATTTCCTTTTATTACGAAACAATACTCCATTATTTGAATGTGCCACAGTTTATTAATCCATTAACCTATTGAAATATGCCTTGGTTCCTTCCAATTTTTCACAATTATGAATAAAGCTGCTATAAACATTTGTGTGCAGGTTTCTGTGTAGACATACATTTTCAGCTCATTTGCGTTAATACCAAAGAATGCAACCACTGGATTATATGGTTTTGATCCAGCAATTAGTTTTATAAGAAACTGCCAAACTATACTCCAAATTGGCTGTACCCTTTTGCATTTCCACTAGCAGTGAGGGTTCCTTGCCAGCATTTGGTGTGTGTTTTTTATTAGATTTATTGAGGTGATATTGGTTAATAAGATCATATAAGTTTCAAGTGTACATGATACATAATCTGTATATTGCATTGTGTGCCCACCACCCCATAGTCAAATCATCCTCCATCACCAAGTATTGGCTTCCTTTACCCTTTATTAGCCCACACCTCCCTTTCCTCTGGTAACCCCCATACTATTGTCTGTGTCTATGAGTTTCAGTTTTATATCCCACATATGAGTGAAATCATACGGTTATTAAATTTTTCAGACTGACTTATTCTTTATAGCTAAGTAGTATTCCATACGTACCACATATTCTTTATTTAATTCTCTATTGAAGGAGAATTAAACTTTGATTTTGTTGATGTCTTGGACATTGTGAATAATACTGCAATGAACATAGGAAGGTATGTATCTTTGTGAATAAACGTTTTTGAGTTTTTCAAGTAGATATCCATAGGAAGGATTGCTGGGTCATATGGTAACTCTATTATTAATTTTTTGAGGAACCACCATACTGTTTTCCACAGTGGCTGTACAAGTTTACATTCCCACCAGCAGTGAATGAGGGTTCCTTTTTATCCACAACCTCTCCAACAATTTTTATTACTTGTCTTGTTGATAATAGCCATTCTAACAGATATGAGTTGGTATCTCATGGTAATTTTGGTTTGCATTTCCTTAATAGCTAGTGAAGTTGAACATCTCTTTATATATCTGTTGGCCATTTCTACATCTCCTTGGGAGAAGTATCTGTTCAAGTCCTCTGCTCATTTTTTTAAATTAGATTTTTTGTTTGGTGTTGAGTTTTATTAGTTCTTTATACACCTTTGATATTAAAACCCTGTTGGAGCTCTTGTTTGCAAATATTATTATTTTAAATAAGCATTTACTAGCTAGGTTTTGAAGGCCAAAGAAATTTCTCAAGATAATTGCATTTGTCTTTGAACTTATTCTCAGTCTCCCATATTCAAAGAGGAAAATATAATAATTATCCTAATGCTACTAACCTTTAATTAATTCCTTTTAATCTACATTTAAATCTTTTATGATTTATTTGTTTCAAATGCTTGTGAAGCAATGTTGAAGAATACTGACTTATAAATACCAATTGATGTGAATGATTAAAAAGACAATATAAAAAGTAAACAAGTACACAGTCAGATGGAGAATGTCTAAAATATAGAATAAATTTATACATAGACTATATAAAAAGTGGCAACAAATCAACATGGCAAACAGTCCAATAGGAAAATAGGCCAAGGATGTAATTTGACACTTTATAAGAAAAGATCCCACCAACAAGAAGCATATAAAAAATACTCAACCATGCTAGTAATTAGGTAAATGCATATTAAAATGATTGCTCATTTCACAGTCATTACTGAAAAAAATCAATATATAAAAATATCAAGTGTGGTGATGGTGTTGGGAAGTAGGACCTCACACTTCTTGGATGAGCTGGTTCTTTGAAAAAATAGACAAAATTGACAAACTTTTAACCATATTCACCAAGAAAAAATTAGAGAGGCCACAAATAAATAAAATGGAATATGAAAGAGGAGAAGTAACAACACATATCACAGAAATACAAAAGATAATTAGAAAATACTATGAACAACAATTGCCAATATATTGGACAGCCTGAGGGAAATGGAAAGATTTTCAGAAACATACAATCTTCCAAAACTGAATCAGGAAGAAGGATAAAACCTGTACAGACCGATAACAACTAAAGAAATTGCAGCAGTAATAAAAATTCCCAGTAAACAAAAGTCCTGGACCAGATGGCTTCGCAGGTGAATTTTATCAATAATTCAAAGAACACCTATCCTTCTTAAACTATTCCAAAAACTTCAAGAAGAGGGAAGGCTCCCAACTCATTTTACAAGGCCAGCATTATCCTAATTCCAAAACCAGTTACAGACACAACAAAGAAAAAAAGTATAGGCCAATATCCCTGATGAACATAGACACTAAAATCCGCAACAAAACATTAGCAGACCAGGTCCAGCAATACATTAACAAGATTATACAACATGATCAAGTGGGATTTTTCCTGGGGATGCATGATAAGTGCAATATTTGCAAATTAATAAATGTGAATTTGCAAATTCAATAAATGGTACTTGGAAAATTGAACAGATATGTGCATAAAGTGAAACTAGATCACATTCTTACACCACACACAAGAGTAAACTCAAAATAGATCAAAGACTTAAATGTTAGACACCAAACCATAAAAACTGTAGAACAAAACATAGACAGCAAAATTTTCGATATTGCTCATAGCAATATTATATCATATACAGTATTCCCTCACTTACTGCGGGTATTACATTCTAGACACCCCCCCCCCCGCAAAGTAGGAACCTTACATTTATTCTACACTCTTAAACCTATGTAACTTTAACAACATATGAATACAGTACCACAAAATCCCATGATATAGCAAAAAAGCAACCATAAATAATTAAATATAATATTTTTAAAAAGCCCATGATACAGTGAGACTGCGATAAGTGAACCGCGATATAGAGAGAGACTATTGTATATCTTTCCAGGCAAGGGAAAAAATAAAAAAAATAAATAAATAGGAGTACATCAAAATAAAAAGGTTTGCAAAGCAAAGTAAATCATCAACGAAATAAAAAGACAGGCTGAGAAGAAGATGACGGAGGAGTGACAGGAGGCTGCACTTTCTTGCTCCCAAGACCTGTCTGTACTTTGGACTAATTGCAGACAGAACACCTCAGTTAACATCTGGATACTGGCAAGAGTTGAGCCTTGGCACTGCTGGATGAGAGAAGACCATCTGGGAGTGACCTGTTTGGTGAGGATAGTGGAGGAGAAAGGGACAAGACGGGATTTCTGACTGGGTTGGCTTCCCAAGATGCAGCTGGAAGTACACAAAGACTTTTTAGTGACTCCAGTTTTCCCCAGAGAGGAATCAGGAGGAGAATGGGGCTCTGCCCCCTGGGAGAGCCAGGAGTGTGCCAGGTGGCATCTGGTGCTGAGAGGCAGGAAACAGCACACTGCTGTGTGTGTATGAATTTGTTTTTCCCTTTCCTTTTTCTCTTTTGTTTTTTGCAGAGAGGGGAGGAGAGTTTAGGGGTGGGACGAGGTTCTTGAGGAGCACAGGAGAAGAAGTGCACTTACTCACCAACCAACCCCCTGGGTCCCTCAAGCACGCACAGGGAAGTGCCCCCGCCTGCCTTCCCAGGCATGCAACCAACTTGCCAGCCACCACCGTATGCAGGTGCCCCTCGGGCCCACCCCAACAGGCACAAAATCAACACACCAGCTGCCAGGCACAGACGCCCACCTCTGCTGTGCTCAGGTGCCTGTGGCCCCACCCCAATGGGCACAAAATCAACTCGCCGGACACACTGGCAGCTGTGCTCAGGCACCCCTGGCCCACCCCAGTAGGCGCCAAACCAACATGCTGGCCACTTGCCCAGGTGCTACTCGGTCACGCCCCAGCGGATGCAAGAACAGCAGGCCAGCCACAGCTCACAGACGCCCACCTCCACTGCACACAGGTGCCCATGGCCCCACCCAAATGGGAAAAAGAACAACTCCCCAGGCATGGCTCAGCACACGGGAGGCTAGTGCACTGGCAACAGCACACAAGCATGCCTGGCCCACCACAATAGATGACAAATGAACACGCCGGCCAACATGCATAGGTGCCACCCCGTCGTGACCCAGAGGGTATGAGGCTAGCGCGTCCAACACCACGCACAGGTGCACACCGCCGCCGCTGCACCAAGGCACCTCTGTTCCACCCCAATAGGGGCCAAACCAACGCACCGGCCACCACGCCCAGGTGACATCTGCGTATGCCCCAGTGGGTGCTAGACCAGCAGGCTGGCTGCCATGCATAGATGCCCACCACCGCCACACACAGGTGCCGTGGCCCTGCCCCATTGAACCAAATCGCCAGTCACCACACACGGCCACAGGTGCCACCCAGACCCGCCCAAACAGGCGTGAAACCAATGTGCCAGCCACCCCAATAGGCCCACAACAAGCCCGCACAATGGCAACTAGAGGCCTCCCCCTCTGCCAGAACAGGAGAGCAACCAGTCTGCCTTGGACCAACCCGCCCCGGTGTACAACGGGTCAACCTGCCCCTGGCCTTCACAAGGGAATGCACTCACCTCTGGCTGAGGCCAAAGGACAGTGAAATGAACTAGAGCACTTTGTAATAAGTTTTGGGTGCTGGCTATTGAGAAAGAGTTGGGAGAGCAGCAGACTAGTCCTAGTACAGAAGCATCCCAAATGCTATGGGAGAAATCACTTACGCAGACTGCTCCCCTCCAAGTGGCGTCAACTGTAGACAGTAGTTCAACAACTGTATACAAGAAGTTTACACCATAAAGGCAGAAAATAAAAGCAGATCAATCTAAGAAGCAGAAACAAGACCAGTGCCCAATATGGAGAGGCAGAATAACACCTCACCAAACAGAAACAACACTCCACCAAAAAGAAAGGAGGAATTCCCAGAAAGAGGGATAGATGACATAGAAGCAAACAAGTTATCAGACATGGAATTCAAAACAATACTAATGAGGAAGCTAAATGAATTCGACGAACTCAAAGAAAACTATAATGAACTTCAGGAGAACTATAAAGAACTCGAGGGAAGCTACAAGGAACTTACTGAAAACTACACTAACATAATAAGGACACAGAGACTATCAACAAAAACCAAGAAGAAATGAAGAATACAATTTATGAACTGAAGAACGCAGTACAATCAATCAAAAGCAGGTTACTGAAGCAGAGGATCAGATCAGTGAGTTAGAGGACAGTGTAGAAAAAATCCCCAAACAATGCAACAAAATGAAATAAGACTGATAAAGAGTGAAGAAGGTTTAAGACAACTGCAGGACAACATGAGATAAAATATTAGAATCGAAGGGATACAAGAAGTGGAAGAAGAGGAGCATGGAATAGAAAACCTGATTGAAAAGTAATGAAAGAAAATTTTCCTAACTTGATGAAAAAAAAAAAAGTTATGCAAGTCCAGGAAGTGCAGAGGGTCACAATGAAGAAGAATCCAAAAAGGCCTACTCCAAGGCACATTATAATTAAAATGGCAACATTCAAAGATAAAGAAGGAATCCTAAAAGCAGCAAGAGAAAAATAGCAAATAACATAAAAGGGAGCTCCAATAAGACTATCAACTGATTTCTCAACAGAAACACTATAAGCCAGAAGGAAATGGCAAAAAAAATATTCCAAGCAATGAAAAACAAAGGCCTACAACCAAGAATACTCTATCCAGTAAGTCTCCCTTTCAAAATGGAAGGTGAAATAAAGACTAAAAGAATACATCTTCACCAAACCAGCATTGCAAGACATGCTAAAGGGAATGCTTGAAGAAAAAGAAGAATAAGAGAGAGGGAGAGGAACACAGGAACAAAGGAAAATGAATAAATACCTGTCAATAATAACCTTAAATACCTGGCTGCTGTGGCTCAGTAAATTGAGCGTTGGCCTGTGAACCAAGTGTCGCTGGTTGGATTCCCAGTCAGGGCACATGACTAGGTTGCACGTCAGGTCCCTAGTTGGGGGCGCGAGTAAGAGGCAACCACAGAGTGATGTTTCTCTCCCTCATTTTCTCCTTTCCTCTCTCTCTAAAAATAAATAAATAAACAAACAAATGAAAATAAATAATTTTAAAAAATAATAACCTTAAGTGTAAATGGATAAAATGCTCCAATCAAAAGACGTAGGGTAGCGAAATGGATATGAAAACCTGACCCACATATATGCTGTCTACAAGAGATACACCTCAAATCAAAGGATTTACACAGACTGAAAATGAAAGGATGGAAAAAAGTATTTCAAGCAAATGAACATTAAAACTAAAAGCCTGGAGTAGTAATACTTATATCAGACAAAACATATTTCACAGCAAAGACCATAAAAAGAGACAAAGAAGGACATTGTATAAAACTTAAGGGAACAATCCATCAAGAAGATATAATCCTCGTAAACATATATGCACACAACATAGGTGCAGCGAAATATGTAAGGAAAATATTGGAAGACTACAAAAAACATATCAACAGCACTTTAATACCCCATTCTCAACAACGGACAGATCTTCGAAGCAAAGAAACACCAAAGATACTGAGGCATTGAACAACACTCTAGACAAAATGTACTTAATTGATATATATAGAACTTTTCACCCCAAAGAAGCAAAATATACATTCTTTTCTAATGCACATGGGACATTTTTAAAGATGGACCACATGGTAGGACACAAAACAAGCCTCAACAAATTTTTAAAAATTGTCATTTTATCAAGCATCTTCTCAGATCGCAATGCCTTGAAACTAGAAATCAACGTCAAGGAGAAAACTCAAAGACATTCAAACCCATGGAGAATGAAAAACATGCTATTAAAGAATGAATGGGTTAACAATGACATCAAGAAAGAAATCAAAAAGTTTCTGGAAACTAAGGATAATAAGCACACAACAGCCCAAAACCTAAGGGACACAGCAAAAGCAGTCCTAAGAGGAAAGTTCATAGCAATACAGGCCTACCTAAAAATGATAAAAGAATCCCAAATAAAAAATCTCACCCTACAGCTACAAGAACTAGAACAACAAAAGCAAATGAAGCCCAGAGTGAGTAGAAGGAAGGAAATCATCAAGATCAGAGCAGAATTAAATGACATAGAGATTAAACAAATAATTCAAAAGATCGACAAAAGTAGGAGCTGGTTCTTTGAAAAGTTAAACAAAATCCACAAGCCTTTAGTTAGGCTTATCAAGAAAAAAAGAAAGAGAATCAAATAAACAAAATCAGAAATGAAAGAGGAGATATCATGATCAATATCACAGAAACACAAAGTGTTGTAAGAAATTACTACAAACAACTATATGGCAATAAACTTGAAAACCTAGATGAAATGGACAAATTTCTAAACATATAATCTTACGAAACTAAGTCAAGAAGAAGCAGAAAGCCTGAACAGACTGATAACAAAGAGTGAAATTGAAACAGTAATCAAAAAACTCCTGGCACACAAAAGCCCTGGACTGAATGGCTTCACAGGCGAATTTTAGAAAACATTTAAGGAGGAACTAACTCCTACCCTTCTCAAACTATTCCAAAATATCCAAGAAGAGGGAACACTCCCAAACTCTTTCTATGAAGCCAGTATTACCCTAATTCCAAAACTAGGTCAAGACACAATAGAGAAAGAAAACTTCAGGCCAATATTAATGATGAAGATAGATGCTAAAATCTTCACCAGAATATTCAGAAACTGGATCAAGCAACACATTAAAAAGATCATACATCATGATCAAGTGGGATTCATCCCAGTGATTCAAGGATGGTTTAATATTCTCAAATCAAGAAATGTAATACACCACATAAACAATATGAAAGACAAAAACCACATGACCATATCAATAGATGCTGAAAAAGTATTCGATATAGTACAACACCGATTTATGATAAAAACACTCAGGAAACTGGGAATAGAGGAAGCATACTTCAACGTAATAAAGGCCATATAGGAGAAACCCGAAGCCAACATTATACTCAGCGGACAAAAACTGAAAGCATGCCCCCTGAGGTCAGGAAGAAGACAAGGATGTCCACTCTCTCCACTCCTATTCAACATAGTATTGAAGGTTCTAGAGACAATAATCAGACTATAAAAAAAAATAAAAGGCATCCAAATTGGAAAATAAAAAGTAAAAGTGTCACTATTTGCAGATGACATGGTAGTATACATAGAAAACCCTATAGACTCCACGAAAAACTACTCAACCTAATAAGTGAATTTGGCAAAATAGCAGGGTGCAAAGTCAATAATCAGAAATCAAAGGAATTTCAATACACCAACAACTAAATATCAGAGATAGAAACTAGAAAAAAAGTCCCATTTACTACAGCAACAGGAAAAATAAAGTACCTAAGAATAAATTTAACCAAAGATGTAAAAGACCTTTACTCGGAAAACTACATAACCCTGAAGAAAGAAATTAAGAAAGATACAAATAAACGGAAGAATATACCATGCTCATGGATGGGAAGAATCAACATCATTAAAATGTCCATACTACCCAAAGCAATTTATAGATTCAATGCAATACCTACTGAAATACAAGCGACGTATTTCACAGACCTTGAACAAATACTTCAAAAATTCATATGGAACCAAAAAAGACCCCAAATACCCACAGCAATCTTGAGACAGAAGAACACAATCGGAGGAATAACAATAACTGACATCAAACTATACTACAAGGCTACTGTAATCAAAACAGCCTGGTACTAGCATAAGAACAGACATGTAGATCAATGGAACAGAATAGAGAGCTGAGAAATAAACCCGTGCCTCTATGGTCAACTAATATTCAACAAAGGGGGAAGAAACATAAAATGGAATGAGAAAAGCCTCTTCAACAAGTGGTGCTGGGAGAAGTGGACAGGGATGTGCAAAAAAATGAAACTAGACCACCAACTTATGCCACACACCAGAATAAACTTAAGATGGATCATAGACTTAAATGTAAGATGTGATGCTATAAAAATCCTATAGAAAAACATAGGCAGGAAAATTTCAGATATCCCATGTAGCAATAGTTTCCCTGATACATCTCCTAAGGCAAGGGAAATAAAGGAAAAAATAAACAAATGGGACTACATCAAACTAAACAGATTCTTTTCAACAAAAGGAAACGTCAGCAAGATGACAAGGAAACCAACCATATGGGAAAGCATATTTGTCAATGATACATCAGATAAGGGATTGGTCTCCAAAATATATAAAGAATTTACACATTTCAACACAAAGAAGACAGACAGCCCAATTATAAAATGGACAAAGGACCTGAACAAACACTTCTTCAAGGAGGACATACAGAGGGTCCATAGGCATATGAAAGAATGCTCAACATCACTAGCTATCAGAGAGATGCAAATAAAAACCACATTTGGATACTTCTTTACACCAGTCAGAATGGCTATCATCAACAAATCAACAAACAACAAGTGCTGGCAAAAATGTGGAGAAACGAGAACCCTAGTGCACTGTTGGTGGCAATGCAGACTGGTGCAGTTACTACGGAAAACAATATGGAATTTCCTCAAAAAACTAAAAATGTAACTTCCTCTTTTGAATCAGCAATTCCACTGCTAGGGTTATACATGAAGAATCCTGAAACACCAATTCAAAAGAACTTATGTACCCCTATGTTCATAGCAGTGCTGTTACAATAGCCAAGTGCTGGAAACAACCTAAGTGCTCATCTGTAGATGAGTGGATTAAAAAACTGTGGTACATTTACACAATGGAATACTATGCAGCAGAAAGAAAGAAGGAACTCCTGCCATTTGCAACAACATGGATAGAACTAGAGAGAATGATGCTTAGCAAAATAATCCAGGTAATGAAAGAAAATGCCATATGGTATCACCCAATACAGGAGATTAATGAACAACACAAACAAATGAACAAAACTGAACAAGGAACAAAATAACATTTATCAGTGGGGAGGGGGGAGGACGGGAAGGGGGTAAATAATGGAATGGTTTAGCAAAGGAACTGGTATAAATAACCCATGAACATGGACAACAGGATCGGGATGGACTGTGGGAGAAGGAGTGGGCTGGGTGGGAGGTAACATTAAGGGAAAAAGTGGGTCAATTGTAATAGAAAAACAATAAAAAAATTTTTTTAAATGGACAGAGAACCTGAATAGACACTTCTCCAAGGACATACAGGTGGTCAATAGGCACATGGAAAGATGCTCAGCATCACCAGTCATTAGAGAAATGTAAATTAAATCCACAATGAGATATTTCACACCTATCAGAATGGCTATCATCAATAAATCAATAAACAACAAGTGCTGGCAACGACCTGGAGAAATGGAACCCTTTTGTGCTGTTAGTGGGAATGCAGACTGGTACAGTCACTGTGGAAAGCTCTATGGAAAAATCTCAAAAAATTTAAAGTGGATCTGCCTTTTGACTCAGCAATCTCACTTCTGGGAATATATCTGGAGAAAATCAAAACACTAATTTGAAAGAACATAAGCACCCTGTGGTCATTGCAATGTTATTTACAACCGCCAAGGCATGGAAAAAGCCTAAGTGTCCTTAATAAATGAGTGGATTAGCAGCTCTGGGACATTTACATACTGGAATACTACTTGGCCATAAAAAAGAAGAAAATTTTACCCTTTTCAACAGTAGGGATGGACCTGGTGAACATTATTTTAAGTGAAAAAAGCCAGTCAGAAAAAGATAAATACCATATAATTTCACTCGTGTGTGGAATCTAATGAACAAACTTAACTAACAAGGAAAATGGAGATAGATAGAGAGCAGGATGACAGCTAGTGGAGGGGAAGGTAAGGGGTGGAAGGATTGAGCAAAAAGGAAAAAGGGCTCATGGACATGGACTACAGTGTGGTGATTGCTAGGGGAAGGGAGTATAAGGGGACTGAATGTGTGAGGCTTGAAGTAAAGAGCCTACAATTTCTAATCTTGAGTTTCTTATAACTCCCTCAAACCCAAATATGATCTTCATTTCCAGAATCCACTGTGTCTGAACCTGTGTCTGTCTCTTGCTTAAGAGTCTGTATTCCATCTGACCCTACTGAAACTTTGTGAGCCTCTGTCTCAGCTTACCTTCTGTTCATAAAGGGAACTGGCCTCAATGTGGGAGTTGGCTGTGCTCCAAAGGCCAATGGGTCTCTGCAACATCTCTGAATGGAACACAGCCAGGTTCCCAGAGGAACTATCTCTACTCAGTGTCTAAAGGTCAAAAAACCCTAGCAATTTAGTCTAAGATGTTCATGAGAAGCTGATGGAAGTGGTTAACAGACAGGAACCCAATGGAGATGGTTTGGGGAAGAGGTTGGAAACAGGGCTTTGTGTTCTAATCTTGGATTTTCTTGATATAAAAGTATAAGAATCATAGTAACACTTGCTATATGTACTAATATTTAAAGCATATTTCCCAGGATCTGGCACATAAAAGGTATCCAGAACTGTGGAGTATCTCTTATACTCATGTACAGCTATGGCCACAAAACAAGAAGGGCATCTTTCAAATTAAGATCACTGATTCCTTCTTCTTCCTTTCTATTTCAGTTAGTACCAAGAATCTCCTTAGAATTCAGTCACTTACATGCACCTAATTATAGGCCATTTTGCATCATTATTGTTTGCCTTGGTCTTGTATTTTCATGGAATTCAAGATGTTAGCTGTTCTTCAACAAAGTGTGAAGCTTTTCCCATACCTTTTGGAAGATCGTGTCCAAGGCCTTTACAACCCTTAAAATTGACCTTGAACCCAAGGAAAACAGCCAGTGATGGTGGTTTTTATGTGACCCAAACCAGCTATCCTAGGCAGTGGGGCACCCTTTCTTCCACATGCCAACATCTTAGTTACTTTCACAAACAATGCCCCTAATTACTACAACTTCAATCAGATTTCTAATGTTGATCAAATCATAATATGGGCATAGGAAAAATGTGGCTCTCCTTGAACCTTTTGTGTGTGAGAGACCAATTTTTAACTTTATTTTTATTGTTGATACTAATACAGATGTCCCCATTTCCCCCTGAGAGCAATTTTTAATTGAGATTCAAATAACACAAAATTTTCTATTTTCATGTGTACAAAGTTTTTAGTATATACACAGTGTTGTGCAATCATCACGATTATCTAATTCCAGAACATTTCCATCTTTCCAAAAAGGAAGTTCTTACCTGTTAGAAGTCGCTCCCAATTCCTCCTTCCCCTCATTCCTTAGAAAACATTACTTTACTTTCTGTCTTTATGGCTTTGCCTAGTCTGCATATTTTATATAAATGGAATCATACAGCATGTAGTCTTTTGTACCTTGGTTCTTTGATTTAGCATACCGCTTTCTAAGTTAATCTAGTATGTGCCAATACTGCATTCCCTTTTATGGCTGAATAATATTCCATTGTACAAATGTAGCACATTTTCCTTACCCATTCATAAGTTGATGGACATTTGGATTTTTTTCCACTTTAGAACTATGATAAATATTGTTTAATTCTTTTTAAAATAATTTGCTTATTTATTTATTTACTTATTTGTAGAGAGAGGGGGAAGGAGAAAAAGAGGGAGAGAATCATCACTGTGTGGTTGCCTCTCACTCGCGCTCCCAACTGGGGACCTGACATGCAACATAGTCATGTACCCTGACTGGGAATCGAACCAGCGACACTTGGCTCATAGGCCAACGCTCAGTCCACTGAGCCACAGCAGCCAGGGCTATTGTTTAATTCTTTGTGAATACAGTGTAGTCTTCTCCTGGTATTGGGAAAGTAGGCTGTTATTTTTCAAGGCTACCCTGAGCTGGACAGTTGAGCATGGGTGTACAATAAGTTAAAACAACACATTTTTTTTTTGTTCTTTCTAAGAATCAGCTGTTTTTCTTGTCTAAGTGCTCCTCATCCTGCTGAAAGCCTTTGGTTAGTTTTTAGATTTCCTAAAAAGTCAATTCTGACAGTTTTTTTCTTATTTATCATTGCTTTTTGGAAGATAAAATTTTGGTGTTCCATTTTATGCTGACATCTAACATCAAGCATTAAATAAAAATAATCCACATCTTTGTAGGGAAGAGATTTGGTGATTGGACAAGTCAAGGAAATTAATTATTTTGTCTTTCGGATGCAAATGCTCCAAGCATCATAGTCCTTTTTTTCCTGTGGTGATGGTACAAGCCCACAGAAAACACTCTTTATTCAGTTGACATAAAACACCTGAAAAGGGATAACAAATATGACCAGCATGAGAATCCCAAAAGCTCAACTTTGAGCAGGAAGAAGGTGTGGCAGCAACTTACTCCAGAATATAGGCTATTACTGGGACCTGGCTGACACTAAGCCTCTGAGGAAACTGCTGAGTCATAGAGTTGGCACCATTAATGAATAAATTTCCAGCAAAGAACTAAAGACATGTCATTAAGTCAGACATGCAAAGCCACACAGCAACTCTGTGGGAATGATAAGGCATATAATTTGGAACTATGCTCACATTAATAGTCTCCACAGAATCTATCTGAAATCAGTACTTGGCTGAGAATGTTGAGGGGATTTCTGTGGAATATACTGAATCACATTTAAGGACCAGGGCCCAAAATTCTTCTTGGTTCTTCTTCTGGTTCTTTGAAAGAAACCAGAAACTATAGAAAAAAACAGAAAGCTGTCCAAGTGTATTGCATGGTTTTAGGCAGCTGATGCACTGGATGGACATAGGATTAACATTGGATGTGTACAGACAGTATAACCCAGCAACCCACTTGGTCTAACAGTACTCAGTATTTAGGTAGCCTTCATAATGTAGTGTTAAGTTTTTGTTTTTAAATTTTTGAATCAACCCTTAGAGCAGGAATGACTTTATCTGATTACAGTACAGTATATAATATTATTATTTTTAACAACACAATAGGCAAGAGGTAGCAGCAGGTAGGACAAAGTGAAATAAGAGCCTGAGTGTCAATATCTTCATTTCACAGAGTGGGAGTTAATAGATACTGTTAAGAAAAAATTATATGAGGATTTTTACTGCATTATTTATAAAGAACAAAAATGACACATTAAAATTAAGAATGGAGTTAGTGACTTACATCATCATCATTTATAAACTCAATATAATTATATCATAATATCTAAAATTAAAAAATTAAAAAATGAAAGAATACATTTTAAATTAAGTTATAAAATGGACACCGGATGAATTAAAAATAAAAATACTTCTGGCCAAGACAAAGGCCTAGACAGACATAATGCTTCTCCCTCGACCACTAAGAAGGACTACAACTACCTCAGAACTAGAGATAACCAGAAGTTCCAGAAAATTGAGCTGCACGGAAGTCCATTAAACAAAGATATAAAGAAGAAATACTCATCTAGACAGGTAGGAGGGGTGGAGCCCAGGCGAAGAGGAAGTAGTGTGGAGGCAGCTGCGGTAGTGGCAGGAGCAGGCTGGTGGAAAGCACAGTCACATGTTTTAAAAAGTAGGGAGGGACACCTGGGGAGCGCTGCCAGTGTCAGACCAGACTGCACAGCTCACAGTTCCAGCACCAGGGAAAATGAGCCTCATGACTTCCGACTGTGCAAACCAGTGGGGGTTGGGCCAGCAGAAGAAACTGCCAGTCTCTCAGCAGAGTCCATTTGTTTAAAGGACCGCACGGTCCTAGAACATTTGCATACCCACCCACTCAGGAAATGATGGCCACGGCAACAGCTAGGGAGGTGCCAGTCCCATATGGGAAGTGGTAGAAGTGTTTGGAAAAGGGGAGAGTGCTGAGCGAGCAGCATTGTTCCCTCTCAAACCTCTCCCCCACATAGAGCTCCACAACATGGTGAAATGCATCGCCCTGTACTGAGGAACCTAAGGCTCCGCCCCTTACAATGTAATAGGTGCGACAGCTCTACCTAAGACACAGAGGCAAAAAAACACAGGAGCCTGTCAAGATGAGGAGACAGAGAAGTATGGTTCAAAAGAGGGAACAAATCAAGGTTCCAGTAGGAGACCTAAGCAACAAAGAGATAGCCTACCTAACAGATGAGGAGATAGCCAACCTAACAGCTGTAGAGTTCAAAACACTGATGATAAAGATTCTCACAGGCTTCACAGATATGCACAAATATGGCAAATGCATAAGGGAAGAAGTTAAGGCTATGTTAAATGAAATGAAGAAAAATCCACGCAAAACCAATGGTGAAGGGAAGGAAACCGGGGTTCAAATCAATGATTTGGAACACAAGGAAGAAAAAAACAGTCAACTAGTACAAAATGAGAAAACAAGAATTGTAAAAAATGAGGAGAGGCTTAGGAACCTTTGGAACAACTTTAAATGTGCTAACATCCTAATCATAGGGGTGCCAGAAGAAGAGGAAGAGCAACAAATTGAAAGCTTATGTGAAAAAATAATGAAGGGAAACTTCCCAAATTTGGTGAAGAAAATAAGCATACATGACCAGGAAGCACAGAGAGTCCCAAACAAGCTGGACCCAAAGAGGACAACACCAAGACACATCATAATTAAAATGCCAAAAGTGAAAGATAAAGAAAGAAGCTTAAAAGCAGCAAGAGAAAAACAGAGTTACCTATAAAGGGGTTCCTATAAGACTATCAGCTGATTTCTCAAAAGGAAATTTGCAGGCAAGTAGAGACTGGCAAGAAGTATTCAATGTGATGAAAAGCAAGAACCTACAACCAAGATTACTCTATCCATCAAAGCTATAATTTAGAATGGACGGGCAGCTAAAGTGCTTCCCAGACAAGGCAAAGCAAAAGGAGTTCATCATCACCAAGCCACTATTTTATGAAAAGTTACAGGGACTTATTTAATAAAAAGATCAAAACTATGAACATTAAAATGACAACAAACTCACAACTATGAACAACTGAATCTAAAAAATAAAAACAAAAACAAACTAAGCAAACCAGAATAGAAACAGAATCATAGGTATGGGGATCATTTGGAGGGTTATCAGTTGGGAGGGTGAAGGGGGAGAAATGGGGAAATGGAGCAGGGATTAAGAAGCATAATTGGTACAAAATAGACAGGGGGAAGTTAAGAATAATATAGGAAAGGGCGAAACCGAAGAACTTATATGCATGATCCATGGACATGAACTAAGGGGGCTGGGGTTACTGGAGGCAAGGAAGGTACTGGGCAGAGGGGAGCAAAGGGGAAAAAATTGGGACTACTGTGACAACATAATAAAATATACTTTAAAAAAGTAATAATAACCAGGTTGTGGAGCTGTGGTTATAGAGTGATGGCTACTTTCTTAACTATAAATAAATGTGTAGAAATATGTTGTAAAATTAATAGAATAGAAAGACTTACAATGGAAAAGGTACCCACCATTAGCCATTGATTTTCCTAGTGGTATTTTGATAATTTATAAAGTAAAACTATGAAATTAAAATAAACAATAGGATGAATATACAAATTGTATATTTACACAATAAGGATACCATATATTAATGAAAATGAATAATATACAATTACATTCAAAACATGAATAACTCTCAGAAAGAATGTTGAGTTGAAGAAACCAAACACAAAAAAGCAAAACTTGTATTATTCCACTTACATGCAGTACAGAAACAAGCAAAATCAATCTATACTGTTAGAAGCCAGAATAGTGATTAGCCTTGGCATTGGGGGGGACAGAAGAGAGCACAAGGATTCTATGTGTGTGATGTACTGTTTCATGGTCTGGTTGTGAAGTTACCAAATACACTGTTAATTGGGCACACAGTAATTGTACTTATTTTTGTATGTATGTTATATACCAATAAAAGCTTAATAATAATAACGATAAGAATAAGAATAACAGATAATACTTAAATGGTGCTTAATATGTACCAGGCACTGTTCTAAATGATTTTACATTCATTGATTCATACAGGTCTTTCTAGACATACCCATTGGCACTTATCCTTTGCTCTTGCCATTCTCTTTACCTGGAATGCTTCCTTCACATGGCTGGCTCCTTCCTGCCACTCATCTCTAAGCCCAGTTTCAACCACCCTACTCTATTTTAATTTATTATAACATCATAACTAGAAAGTTTTTCTTTTCATTTATCTGTTGATAGTTTGCTGCCTACCCCCACTAGAATGTAAGAAGCTTCATGAATACAAGGAGCTTATCTCTCTTCCCCACTTCTGTATTACAGAGCCTAGAACAATACCTGGTACCTAGTAGATGCTTAATACACATTTACTGAATAAATGACTCTATGAGCAATCAGATCTCCTATCTAGTTTCTCTTAATCCATTCTCCATATTGGAGCCAGAGTGATCTATCTAAAGCACGATTTTGATAAAAAAATAAATAAAAACAAAAAATAAAAAAGCACAATTTTGATCATGATTATCCCCTCCTTAAAATCTCAAAGGTGCTTCCCCATTGCTTTAAAGGTATAATGCCAAGTATTTACTATAGCTTTATTCACATATTTTCTCTGCTAATTTATAAAGTCTCATCTTTCTTCATTTTTCTCTGCACAGGATAGCTCAGCCATGCTAAACTAGTTTTACTTGCCCAAACACACTAAGTGTCACTCATCTTCAAGTATATGGTCCTGGTGTTCTTTCTGTTTAGGATGCTCTTGTCTTGTTTTTCCTTTTACTCACCTAATTAACTTCTTAGCCTGATGACATTATTTTAGACATCACTGCTCTGAGAAGCATCCATAATCCAGGCAGGGGAGGAACCTCTCTTATATACTCCCATAGAATTCTTGAATATCATGCCCAATGGTCAGGTGGATGCCAGGAGTAGATACACAGTTCCCTGTTCTACTGACATCCTGGGTAGAACTGCACAAGGGCCAGAGGCAGGTGGACATATTGGGTCTGTGCTCCAGGTGAGGTGCCCAGGCCCCTTTGCTCTCCCTTTTCATAGAGCAAGTGAGAGAGGAGCCTTGTCAGAAGAGTAAAAAGAACTGGAGTTTTCTCACCAAATTATCTGAGTTTTGTATCAGTTTTCTTAAGAGTTGATGGTAATATCAGCTTCTTCATAGCAGAAAGCCTTGGGGAAAATTGAAGTAATGCACAGTCCCTTTCAGTAAAAGGATAGGGATCCCATATAGCTCATCTCCAGACAATCCTGAGAGGATTCCTAGTGTCATTCATATCACTGTTATTTTAGTAATTATCATGCTTGATTAAAATTGCATGTTTACTTCATCTCTCCAAGTAGTCTTAATGAATTTTGAGGCCAGGGATTCTTTCATTGGCCATTGGTTTCTTTGAATGAATCAATGAATGATTGACATACCTTCTAAAATTACACCTGGAAGGAGCTGTCAAACTACCTTATTTAATAGCCCCTCCTATTTACATGTATGTTAATGTCTGAGCCTTTAAAAGAATACCCTGGTGGTTGGAAAACTTTCCTAAGAGCCACATGAGAAAATCTCAAAATTGGCAAATTCCTTGTTATTATTAAGGTAGAGAGAGAATTATGTTTCCCTGATTCCTTGTTCTGTGTTTGTGTTTGTGTGTGTGTGTGTGTGTTTCCATCCATCATTCTCCACTAGCTTCAGTCAGATCACAGAGAAAATGAAAACACATTGGAATTTGAATTGAAAGCATATCAGAAGGCTTAACAATACAACAAAATCTCCCTCAAGAATAGATTGAAAAATTTTTCTTAACATCTCTAAACTTTTGGGGAACACACTGCTGTCTTTCTAAAAATTTGTTGGATACATTATAAAGCCATAGCAACAGAAGAAATATTTATTTCAGTATAGCAGCGATGTTTTGAATAGTCCCTCCTGTATTAATGTAAAAGTTCCACCCAGGCCTATTTCCCTCTTCCTTCTGGGTAGAACAGGATAACACCCCCTGAAGTAATGTAGGAACATAGTCCTTTTGTCTGTGCATTGCTTTGACTCCCATACAGTTTTCTCCTGAATATTTTTTTAAATCTAGGAGTCCCCCAAGGAGCTAAAAGATAATTAAAGGGCTACTTATGGTGATGGAGAAAACATAGATCCACAGTAATACTTGGAGTTTATTCAACTGCAGTGAGAAATATCATGGAATTACTCAACAAGAAAAGTAGGCATATGAATATTAAGGCCCACCTGAAAGAAATATCCCATTTGCAAATTGGCTAGTGGGACCTACCCTACTTAATCTAAATCCAGAACTTAAAAAGGACATTTTATTTGGGAAATATATGTGTTTCTCATTGCAAATAGGTGGATGAGATAAAATTGCCAAATAATGAATACCTATAATAAATGACTCTAATAAGGTGGTGATGTCTCAAATTATTTCTCCTTTGTCTGTGATTCAATAAATATCTAAATATGTCATCTACAGACACATGTAGAAAATATCAAGATAGATCATGACTAGTACATGAGGTGATAGCTGCCTCGCCACATATATGTACACCTGCCATTGAACTGAAGTTACAGAATGTGGTACAAGCCAGGAATATATCTCTTACCCTTAGATATTTGTAAGGAAAAGAGACTAGAAGTAATTTACATAAATACAATGTTAAGTATTAGTTATACTTGATCTAGGTCTCTGCAAACAATATTCTGCAGTAGGACATGCATAGTACTTAAGCACTACAGTGACTATTCTCTTTCAGCACAAAAATTAGCTTACATACATCTCTTTCAAATTAAACCTTGGTTGGAAAAGGCTGACTTTTTCAGGGAGAGACCACCAATTTCTCAGTTTTACCATTGGGAAATGGTAATGAACCTTTCTTTTTCTTACCACTGCTGTACACAAGTTTTGGGGGCTTTCCTTCTATGACTTACCTATAAGTAACCTGAGAAACTAAGATATCTGGCCTGGAATAAGTACACATATGTTTTTACTTTAAAACAATTGGACCTTCAATGGATTAAAGTCACTTTTCTCACCACTAGAGAATTCTACAACTTCAAAGTGAAATAGAGAGAGAGAGGATGGCAGCGGAGTAGGTAGCAGTGTTGTCTGCTTGCTCCCATCGCGGAAAAAATTGGAGTACAAACACAGAGAGGATGGAGTGAGTGACTTCAGATTTCAGATAGCGCAAACAGAGAAGGGAGTGTGGAAGTGGCGTGAAAGAGGGCAGAATGCTTGCCCGCGCTCCCAAAAAAGTCGTTGGGCCCCCCAGCCCAGCGCCGCTGCCACACCGCACCCCAAAGGAGCAACTGCAGACTGGCCCTTAGCCAGGATCTACTTAAAAACTGTCGCCTGCCAGAGGCGCATGGACCAGCAAAAGTCTGGAAGGGAGTCAATGAGAGGGTTTCCTTGAAACAGCTGGAAGTGTGCAAGGACAGCGAACAGCCTGGACTGTGGGAAACTATGAACTGCGTCTAGATGGAGACTCCCTGGGCTGGCAATTCTGTACCCTAGGCGTGCACATCATGGCACCATCTAACAAGGAAGTGGAACTGAGCTGGGGAGAGGGGCCCATACAGGAAAGCTGTGGCAGAAATGCAGACTCAGTAGGGACCCCAGGCAGGCAAGCAGTATGCACAGGTGAACAATAAGACGCTGCCAGCCAAGGACAGATGCAGCCTGGTGCTGCAGCTGAGACTTTTTGGGAGGAAGAGCAAAGACAGGACCCAAGGCTGAGCGAGGACTAGGGACATGTGCACTGGCTTGCCAGCAGAACAACATTACTAGACAAGCCTAATCATTGCTGGAGGGTGCCGCAGGACAAGTGGGGAGAGACCCAACTCAGTGCGGCTCACAGCAGAAAACTGCAGCAGGCCCATGAGTGAGAGAAAAAGAGCCACAGGAACGAGCCACATCTCCTGACAGCCAGCTAGCCAGAAAAGATTTGAAACCCATGGAATTTTGACCAGGGGTGGATGTAGAAAAAGAAGACTGTGCTAAAGATTGAACTGAGTTAAAACTCTTTCTTTCTTTTCCTTTCTTTTCTTTCCTTCCCTTTTTTCTTTCTTTTCTTCCACCTTTTTTTTCTTTCCTTTCCTTTCTTTATTTTCTCTTCCCTTTTTCCCTTTTTTATTTTATTTTATTTTTTAAACACTTTCTTTAATCTATTTCCTATCTTCTCTCCCTACTATTCTTCCTTCTTCTTTAATTTTCATTTGTTTGTTTCTTATGTTTATCTTCCCTTTCCCACTGAACATATAGCATATAAGTGCTATATAAACCTAATGCTATACACTTCCACTTTCTCACTTCATTCTGCATTTTTCCCTCTTTCCTAACATACAATGTGAATATTCCTTATGGACTCGCATAGACATGACCCTACATGCTACTATTATTATTCTATCATCTTACCTCTCAAAAATTATCTTTCTTTCATTTAAAACAACTCTTATCTGTTCCTCCTATAGTATAATAATCTTACCCTCTTTACATTTATATTAATAATGGCTCATTTGCTGCTGATAGTGGGATTGTGGGTGGTGGATATTTTTGAAGGTGTGGGTTTCTTGCCTGAGTTGTGTGTTTATGTTTTAACAGCATCTCCACAAAAGAACTCAAGACAAGGTGGGAAGAGTGACTCTCAATCAACTAGCCAGAGGGAAGAATCCACCAAAGACTAACTGAAATACAAATAGAAAGCTTAAACAAATGTCATAAAGGGCATCCTAAGAGCATCATGCTCAGGAGACCAAAGAGACTGCATCGCTGAATACCCCAGGTCTCCTATAAAAAATCTCATACCATGAAGGTGGGAAGTCAAAGCAGACAATTCTAATAAACAAAAACAAACAAGAAAAATCCAACATGAGAAGACACAGAAACAATCTCTCAATGAAAGGAAAAGATGAATCCCCAGAAAGAGACATAGACGGAATAGACATAAGCCAACTATGACACATGGAATTCAAAAGAAAGGTTATAAAGAAGCTCAATGTACTTGACAATCTCAAAGAAATCTACAACAAACTACAGGGAAATTACAAGGAACTCCAAGAAAACTACAAAGAATTGCAGGGAAGCTACAAAAAACTTACAGAGGGCGACACCAGCATAAAAAAGGACATAGAAACTATTAATAAGAACCAGGGAGAAATTAAGAATACAATTTATGAACTGAATAACACAATAGAATCAACCAAAAGTAGGCTAAATGAAGCAAAGTATCAGATCAGTGAGTTATAGGCAATGTAGAAATAAATTCCCAGACAATACAACAGAACAAAAAAAGACTTAAAAAAGAATGAAGAGGGTGCAAGAGAAATGCAGGATGACATAAGACTAAACAACATTAGAATCATAGGGATACAAGGAGGAGAAGAGGAGGAGCAGGGGATAGAAAACCTGATAGAAAAACTAATGACAGAAAAATTTCCTAACCTGATGAGAGAAGAAGTCATGCAAGTCCAGGAAGCACAGAGGGCCCCAATGAAGATGAACTCAAAAAGCCCCACTCCCAGGTACATCATAATTAAAATGGTAACATTCAAAGACAAAGTGAGAATCCTAAAAGCAGCAAGAGAAAAACAGCAAATAACATATAAGGGAGCTCTGATAAGGCTATCAACTGACTTCTCAACAGAAACACTACAATCCAGAAGGGAATGGCAAAAAATATTCCAAGCAATAAAAACAAAGGCCTACAACCACGACTACTCTACCCAGCAAGGCTCTGATTCAAAATGAAAGGTGAAATAAGGAGTTTCTCAGACAAAGGAAGACTAAAAGAATACATCTCCACCAAACCAGCATTGCAAGAGATGCTAAAGGGAATGCTTTAAGAAAAAGAAGAAAAGGAGAGAGGGAGAGGAACACAGGAACAAAGGTAAATGAATAAATACCTGTAAAAAAAAAAAAACCTTAAATGTAAATGGAATAAATACTGCAATCAAAAGACATAGAGTAGCGGAATGGATACAAGAACCTGACCACATATATGCTGTCTACAAGAGACACACCTCAAAAATAAACATTTACACAGACTGAAAGAGAAAGGATGTAAAAAGTATTCCAAGCAAAGGGACATGAAAAAAAAGCTGGGGTAGCAATACTTATATCAGACAAAACGGATTTCACAGCAAGGGCCATAAAAAGAGACAAAAAAGGACATTTTATAAGACTTAAATGAACAATCCATCAAGAAGATGTAACCCTGGCAAACAAATATGCACCCAACATAGGAGCACCCAAATATATAAGAAAAATACTAGAAGACTACAAGAAGGATATTAACATCAACACACTGATAATAGGGGACTTTAACACCCAATTATCAACAATAGACAGATCTTAGAAGCAAAGAAACACCAAGGATATGGAGGCATTCAACAACACACTAAGGCAAATGGACTTCACTGATATATATTCACCCCAAAGAAGCAAAATATACATTCTTCTCAAATGTAAATGGGACATTTATAAAGATAGACCACATGATGGGACACAAAACAAGCCTCAAAAAATTCAAGAAAATTGAAATATATCAAGCATTTTTTCAGTCTGTAATGCCTTGAAACTAGAAATCAACCTTAAGGAAAAAACTCAAAGACACTGAATTCATGGGAAATGAACAACATGATATTAAATAATGAATGAGTTAAAAACAACATCAAGGAAGAAATCAAGAAGTATCTGGAAACTAATGAAAATGAAAACACAACAGCCCAAAACCTATGTGACACAGCAAAAGCAGTCCTGAAAGGGAAGTTCATTGCAATACAGGCCTCCCTGAAAAGGATAGAAGATTCTCAAATAAAAAATCTAACTCTACACCAACATGAACTAGAACAAATAAATAAATAAAAATTAAAAAAGCCCAGGGTGAGTAGAAGAAAGGAAATTATCAAGGTCAGAGCAGAATTAAATGACAAAGAGACCAACAAACAATTCAAAAGAAAAACAAAAGTAGGAGCTGGTTCTTCGAAAAGATAAACAAAATCGACAAGCCTTTAGTTGGGCTCATCAAGAAAAAAAGAGAGAGGAACCAAATAAACAAAATCAGAAATGAAAGAGTAGACATCACGACTTACATCACAGAAATACAAAGGATTGTAAGAAATTACTATAAACAACGGTATGGCAAAAAACTTGACAACCTAGATAAAATGGACGAATTTGTGTAAACATATAATCTTCCAAAACTGAATCAAGAAGAAGTAGAAAGCCTGAACAGACATATAACAAAGAGTAAAATTTAAACAGTAATCAAAAAAACTCCTGGCACACAAAAGCCATGACCTGAATAGCTTCACGGGTGAATTTTACAAAACATTTAGGAAAGAACTAACTCCTACTCTTCTCAAATAATCCCCAAAAATCCAAGAAGAGAAAAATATCCCAAACTCTTTCTCTGAAGCCAGTATTACCCTAATTCCAAAATCAGGTCAACACACAACAAAGAAAGAAAACTACAGGCCAATAACACTTATGAACATAGATGCTAAAATCCTCAACAAAATATTGGCAAACAGGATCCGGCAATACATCAAAAAGATCATAAACCACAATCAAGTGGGATTCATCTCAGGGATGCAAGGACGGTTTAATATTCGCAAATCAATAAATATAATACACCACCTAAAAAAGTGAAAGACAAAAATTACATGATCATATCAATAGATGCAGAAAAAGCATTTGATAGAGTACAACACCCATTTATGATGAAAACACTCAGCAAAATTGGAATAGAAGGAGCATACCTCAAAATAATTAAGACTATATATAAGAAACCTGAAGCCAGTATCATAGTCAATGGACAAAAACTGAAAGCATTCATCCTGAAATCAGGAACAAGACAAGGATGTCCACTATCTCTACTCTTATTCAAATAGTGCTGGAAGTTCTAGACACAGCAATCAGACAAGAAAAAGAAATAAAAGGCATCCAAATTGGGAAAGATGAAGTAAAACTGTCGATATTTGCAGATGACATGATAGTATACATAGAAAACCCTATAGACTCCACTAAAAAACCACTCAACATAATAAGCGAATTTGGCAAAATAGCAGGGTATGAAGTAAACATACAAAAATATAAGACATTTCTGTGCACCAAAAATAAAATATCAGAAATAAAAAATAGAACCAAAATTCCATTCACTATAGCAACAAGAAAAATAAAGAACCTAGCAACAAACTTAAGCAAAGAAATGTAAGATCTGTACTCAGAAAACTACATAACACTGAAGAAAGAAATTAAGGAAGATACAAATAAATGGAAGAATATACCATGTTCATGGATGGGAAGAATCAACATCATTAAAATGGCCATACTACCCAAAGCAATTTACAAATTCAATGCAATCCCTATTAAAATACCAATGACATATTTCACAGACCTAGAGCAAATACTCCAAAAATTTATATGTAACCAAAAAAGATCCTGAATAGCCAAAGCAATCTTGAGAGAGAAGAACACAGCAGGAGGAATCACAATACCAGACATCAAACTATACTACAAAGGACTGTGATCAAAACAGTCTGGTACTGGCATAAGGAGAGACCTATAGATCAATGGAACAGAATAGAGAGCCTAGAAATAAATCCACGACTATATGGTCAACTAATATTTGACAAAGGAGGAAGGAGCATAACATGGAGTGAGTAGAGACTCTTTAACCAATGGTGCTGGGAGAACTGGACAGGGTCGTGCAAAAAATGAAACTAGACCACAAACTTACACCACACATGAGAATAAACTCACGATGGATCAAAGACTTCAATGTAAGTCATGATACCATAAAAGTCTTAGAGGAAAATATAGCCAGAAAAATTTTGGATACCCCATGTAACAATATTTTCCCTGATATATCTCCTAAGGCAAAGGAAATAAAAGAAAAAATAAACAAATGGGACTACATCAAATTAAAGTGTTTCTGTTGAGCAAAAGAAAACATCACCATATGAGAAAACATTTTTGCCAATGATACCTCAGACACGGGATTGATCTCCAAAATATATAAAGAATTTACACATCTCAACACCAAGAAGACAGACAGCCCAATTAAAAAATGGGCAAAAGACCTGAAAAAACAGTTCTCTAAGGAAGATACACAAAGGGTCCATAGACACATGAAAGAATGTTCAACATCACTGACCATCAGAGAGATGCAAATAAAAACCACAATGAGATACCACTTTACACCTGTCAGAATGGCCATCATCAACAAATCAACAAACAAGTGCTGGTGAGGATGTGGAGAAATGGGAAACCTAGTGAGCTGTTGGTGGGAATACAGAGTGGTGCAGCCACTATGAAAAACAGTTTGAAATTTCCTCAAAAACCAAAAATGGAACTGCCTTTTAAACCAGCGATTCCACTACTAGGATTATACCCGAAGAATCCTAAAACCGTATTTCAAAAGAACTTATGCACCCCGAGGTTCATAGCAGCGCTGTTTACAATAGCTAAATGCTGGCAACAGCCTAAGTGCCCACCTGTAGATGAGTGGATTAAAAAATTGTGGTTCATTTACACAATGGAGTACTATGTAGAAGAAATAAAGAAAAAACTCTGCCATTTGGGACAACATGGATGGAACTAGAGATAATGATGCTTAGCGAAATAAGACAGGCAATGAAAGAAAAATACCACATGATATCACCTGATACAGGAGACTAATGAGCAACACAAACAAGTGAACAAAATTGAACAAGGAACAGAGTAACAGTAATCAGGGGGGAGGGAGAGAAGGGGGATAAGTAAAGGAAGTGTTTAATAAAAGAACATGTATAAATGACTCATGGACTTGGACAACAGGGTGGGATATGACTGTGGCTGGGAGGGGGTGAACAATGGGAAGAATGGGACAACTGTAATTGAAAAACAATTTCAAAAAGTGAAATAAATATTCTCTTTTTTCTGACTTAGAGGTAACTTACTGTATTAATTTAATGTTTACCCTGCCTTCCATGCTAAATAATTATTTAAGAAAAGAGATACAGCCAAACAGATAAGTGACACAGATCATATTTGGGTCTTGAAAAATTGTTTGCACTAATGAGCCTGGTGCTCCTTAGGAATAAGTTGTTATTTAAACCTCTCCAATTCCACACTAATAGGATTTATAATTTCAAGTATAATCAGCCATAGTTATTTGGGTATACTTTATTAACAATTTTTCAGAGCTATTTTTGCTTTTTCCTAAAGAGGGAAGAATGGAGCTCAAGAATACATGGTATTTATGAGGTACCTTTTTCTTTCCCCAATAGAGATTGCTTTTTTCTGACTTTGTACTCTCTCTCTCTCCACATTATGATCTTACTCTGTAAACTTTCCCCAATCTTGATCGTGGTGTATAATCTTTCTAATGTGTTGCTGGATCCAGTTTGCCAATATTTTGTTGAGGATTTTAGCATCTATGTTCATCAGCGATATGGGCCTGTAGTTTTCCTTTTTTGTGTCTTGACCTGGTTTTGGAATACAGATAATAATGGCTTCATAGAATGAGTTTAGGAGTTTTCCCTCTTCCTAGGTTTTTTAGAATAGTCTGAGTAGTCTGAGAAGGCTAGGAGATAGTTCTTTCCTAAATGATTTTTAAAATTCACCTGTCAAGCCATTCGGTCCAGGGCTTTTGCGTGCCAGGAGTTTTTTGATTACTGCTTCAACTTCACTAGTTGCTATTGGTCTGTTCAGGCTTTCTGCTTCTTCTTGATTCAGTTTTGGAAGATTATATGTTTCCAGAAATTTGTCCATTTTATCTAGGTGGTCAAATGTCTTGTGACACAGTTTTCATAATAATCTTTTACAATCCTTTGTATTTCTGTGGTATCACTTGTGATTTCTCCTCTTTCACTTCTGATTTTATTTATTTGAATACTCTGTCTTTTTTTCTTGATGAGCATGGTGAAAGGCTTGAGAGTTTTGTTTAACTTCTCAAAGAACCAGCTCCTACTTTTGCTGATTTTTTGAATGTTTCTTTAGTCTCTATGTCATTTAATTCAGCTCTGAACTTGATGATTTCCTTTTTTCTACTCACACTGGGCTTTGTTTTTTGTTGTTCTTCTAGTTCTTGTAGCTGTAGGGTTAGATTTTTTTATTAGAGATTCTTCTATCCTTTTTATGTAGGTCTGCATTGCCATGAACTTTCCTCTCAGGATTGCTTTCGCTGTATTCCTTAGGTTTTGGGTTGTTGTGTGTTAATTATCATTTGTTTTCAGAAACTTCTTGATTTCTACCTTGAGTCATTGTTAACCCATTCATTCATTAATACCATGTTATTCATTCTCCATGAGTTTGAATGTCTCTGAATATTTTCCTTGAGGTTGATTTCCAGTTTTAAGCCCTTGTAATCTGGGAAAATGCCTGATATAATTTCAATTTTCTTGAATTTCTTGAGGCTTGTTTTATGTCCTACCATGTGGTCTATCTTTGAAAATGTTCCATGTGCACTCGAAAAGACAGTATATTTTGCTTCTTTGGGGTAAAATGTTCTATATATATCAACTAAGTTTGTTTGATCTAGAGTGTTGTTCAATGCATCAATACCTTTGGTGTTTCTTTGCTTCGAAGATTTGTTCATTGTTGACAGTGGGGTGTTAAAGTCCCCTACTATGAGTATGTTTCTGTCTATATTCTTCCTGAAGTCTCAAAGTTTTTCTCATATACTTGGGTGCTCCTATGTTGGGTGCATATATGTTTACAAGGTTTATATCTTCTTGATGGATTATTCCCTTAAGTACTATGCAATGTCCTTCTTTGTCTTTTTCTATGGCTTTTGCAGTGAAATATGCTTTGTCTGATATTAGTATTGCTACCCCAGCTTTTTTTTCATGTCCTTTTGCTTGAAATACTGTTTTCCATCCCTTCACTTTCAGTCTGTGTAGATCGTTTGTTCTAAGGTGGCTCTCTTTAGACAGTATATATGTGGGTCATGCTTTCTAATCCATTCAGCTACCCTATGTCTTTTTATTCATGCATTTAATCCATTTACCTTTAAGGTTATTATTGATAGGTAAATATACATTGTCATTTTCCCCTTTGTACTTGTGATTCTCTCTGTCTCTCTCTGTTTCTTCATCTTCTTAATGCAGACCCTTTAGAATCTCTTGCAATGCTGGTTTGGTGGAGATGTATTCTTTTAGCCTTCTTTTGTCTTGGAAACTTTTTATTTCATTTTCCATTTCGAATGAGAGCCTTGCTGGGTAGATTATTCTTTGTTGTAGGACTTTATTTTTCATTGTTCAGAATATATTTCGCCATTCCCTTATGGCTTGTAGTGTTTCTGCTGAGAAATCTGATGATAGCCTTACTGGAGCTCCCTTGTATGTTATTAGCTTTTTCTCTCTTGTTGCTTTTGGGATTCTCTCTTTGTCTTCCAATATTGCCATTTTAATTATGATGTGTCTTGAAGTAGGCCTGTTCGGGTTCATCTTCATTGGGACCCTCTGTGCTTCCTGGACTTGTGTTACTCTTTCTCTCATCAAGTTAGGGAAGTTTTCTGTCATTAGTTTTTCAAACAGGTTTTCTATCCATTGCTCCTCTTCTTCTCCTTTTTTATTCCTATGATATGGATATTATTACATTTCATGTTGTCCTGCAGCTCTCTTAAAACTTTATTCTGTTTCAGTCTTTTTTCTTTTTTTTGTCATATTGCTCTGTCTGGCAATTTTTCTCTACCTTGTCCGCCAGCTTGCTGATCTGATCTTCTGCTTCCTCTAGCCTGCTTTTAATTCCTTCTACTCAGTTCTTCAATTCAGATATTGTATCCTTCATTTCCTCCTGGCTTTTATTGATAGCTTCTATGTTGTTTTTTTTTTTTTCATGCTGGTATAATTCTCAGTAAGTTCCTTGTAATTTCCAGGAGTTCCTTATAGTTTCCCTGGAGTTCTTTGTAGTTTTCTTTGAGCTCGCTGATCTCATTGAGTTTCCCTATAATCCATCTTTTGAATTCCATATCTAATAGTTTGCTTCCCTCCATTTCATTTAGCACTCTTTCTCGGGATTCTTCCTTTCCTTTTGGTGGGAGCGTTGTTTCCCCATCTCCCCATTTTTTGACTCTTCTTGTTTGTTGCTGCTTCTTAGATTGATCTGCACTTCCTGGATCTGCACCTGGTGACATCATATCGTGTACCAGTCTGGGCCTATGCAGCGCGTTGGAGACTACCAGATATCTACTGCCTTGGTCTTTCTCCTTTAGTCATTAATCTATTCAATCTGTGATGAGCCATCAGGTTTAAGGACCAAGGGTGGGGCGGCTTAATTCCTGTAGGCAGGGATTTTGCTTCCCCTCAGGATGATGCCACTTGCAGTGGAATGGTCTGACTGCAGTATGGGAAATGAGTCAGCACTGGGACCTGGCTGGCTGCTCCCCCAGTTCTCGCCACAAAGCCAGTGTCCCAAATTCTTCCCAAGTGTCTCTAGTCCTCTCTGCCTTCCCTCTGCGTGAGCCCAGGGTAAGTCGTTGCCAAAATATTTTCATACATGATCCACTTAAGAGCTCTTTTTCTCCAGCTGTTTCTCTCAGGCTTGCAAGAAACCCTGTGGCTTTTTGCTTTTCACAGCTAGATACTATTTTACTTTCCACTCTGTTGCTGTAGGCTGGAAAGTCCGTTTGGGGGTTGAGATCCTGCACTTCTCAGGGGGAACTCCTGACTGCTCAGGAGTTTCTCAGTCCCTCCAGCTGCCACCTGTGGGAGCCCAGCCAGCCCTTTCATGTCTCTGAACTTCCTACTGGTCACGTTGTCATGAAGTGGCCTTTTCTGTCTCTCCATGGTTATAAGACTTCTCTCCAGCTAGTATTCAGTTGGTTATTCCAGATGATTACTCCACAATTAAGTTGAAAGTCCAGACGGGTTCTGGGAGGTTAATGTAGCTTCCACTTACTCCTCTGCCATCTTATGATCCTGTCTCCAGGGCTCTTCATTTTTTTCTCTGACTTCCATGTGAACTAATAGCAGCCCTACCAATGCTCAATCCTGCAGCATGCAAATCCCCTACTTACACTTGGTTCTCGGGAGTAGGAGGCAAGAGTTTAACCTCCAGTGGAAATTCTTGGTCATTTCAGGCATCATTTAAAAAAGAAAATAAAGAAACATATATTTTATTGATTATGCTATTACAGCTATCCCAATTTCCTCTCTTGGCTCTCCTCTGCCTGGTACTTCCATTCCTTCCAGCAATCTCATCCCTCTTCACAGTAATTTTAAAACTCCTGGCAAACTAAATTCCTGGACAAGATGTCTTCATAGATGAATTTAACCAAACTATCAAAGGAGAACTAATACCTATCTTTCTCAACTATTTCAAAGAAATTCAAGGGAAGGGCAGATACCCAAGCTCTTTTCATGAGCCCAGAATTATCCTAACAACAAAACCAGATATGGCACTACAAAGAAAGAAAATTACAGGTCAAATCTCAAATAAACATGGATGCTAAAACCCTTGACAAAGACATTATCAAACAGGATTCAGCTATAAATTTAAAAGATCATACATCATGATCAATTGGGGTGTATTCGGGGGTTGCAATGTTGGTACAATATTTACAATCAATAAATGTCATATGCCACCAAAACCAAATGAATGATAAAAATCACATGATCATATTAATAGACGTCAAAGGGGCATTCAATAAAAGCCAGAACCATTTATGAAAAAAACTCTCAGCAAAGTGGGAATAGAGAAATAATACCTCAGTATAATAAAAGCCATATATGAAAAACCCACAGCTAACATCATATTCAACAGGCAAAAACTAAAAATATTTTCTCTGAGAATCAGGAACACGATAGAGATGTCCACTTCTGTTAAACATATTACTGGAGGTTCTAGCATCAGAAATCAGACAAGAATTAAAAATAAAAGGCATCCAAGTTGGAAAAGATGAAATAAAAGTGTCGTTATTCATAGAAGACATGATACCATGTAGAAAACCCTAAAGACTGCACCAAAAGACTACTAGAACTGATCAATGAATTTAGTAAAGAAACAGAATACATATATTTATTTTCTTTTGAGGTTTTTCAATTACATTTGTCCCATTTTTCCCCCATTGCTCTCCCCAACCCAGCCCATGCCCTCCCCCAAAATCCTATTCCTCCCCGTTGACCATGTCCATCAGTCCTTTATATATGTTCCTTGACTAAATTCTTCCCTTACTTATCTCCCTTCTCTCCCTCCCCCCTCACCCTTATTGACTGCTATTCTGCTCCTTGTCCTATTTAGTTTGTTTGTTTATGTTGTTCATTAGTTTACTGTATTAGGTGATACCATATGGTATTTTTCTTTCTTTGCCTGGCTTATTTCACTAAGCATAATTCTCTCTAGTTCCATCCATTTTGTCGCAAATGGCAGGAGGTACTTCTTTCTCTGCTACATAGTATTCCATTGTGTAGATGTACCACAGTTTTCTGATCCACTCATCTACAGATGGGCATTTAGGCTGTTTCCAGCACTTAGCTATTGTAAACAGTGCTGCTATGAACATAGGGGTGCATAAGTTCTTTTGAATTAGTCCTTTAGGATTTTTCGGGTATAATTCTAGCAGTGGAATCACTGGTTCAAAAGGCAGTTCCATTTTTAGTTTTTTGAGGTAATTCCATACTGTTTTCCATAGTGGCTGCACCAGTCTGCATTCCCACCAAAAGTGCAATAGTGTTCCCGTTTCTCCACATCCTCGCAAGCACTTGTTGTTTGTTGAGGATGGACATTCTGACTGGTGTAAAGTGGTATGTCATTGATGTTTTTATTTGCATCTCTCTGATGGCTAAGGATGTTGAGCATTTTTCAACGTGTCTATGGACCTTCTGTATGTCCTCTTCAGAGAAGTATTTATTCAGGACCTTTGCCCATTTTTCATTTCGGTTGTTTTCTTGATGTTGAGTCGTATAAGCTCTTTACATATTTTGGAGATCAGTCCTCTCTCTGTGATATCATTGGCAAATATGTTTTCCGATATGGTTGGTTTCCTTTTCATCTTGCTAATGTTTCTTTTGCTGAGCAGAAACTCTTTAGATTGATGTAATCCCATTTGTTTATATTTTCCTTTATTTCTCTTGCTTTAGGAGATGTATCCATGAAAATATTGTTACGTGGGATTTCTGAAATTTTAGTGCCTATGTTTTCCTCTAGAAATTTTATAGTGTCATGGCTTACATTTAAGTCTTTGATCGATCTTGAGTTTATTCTCGTGTGTGGTGTAAGTTGGTGGTCTAGTTTCATTTTTTTGCACGTCCCTGTGCAGTTCTCCCAGCACCATTTGTTAAAGAGGCTCTTCTCACTCCATTTTATGTTCCTTCCTCCTTTATCAACTATTAGTTGACCATAGAGGCCTGGGTTTATTTCTGGGCTCTCTATTCTGTTCCACTGATCTGTATGTCTGTTCTTATGCTAGTACCAGACTGTTTTGATCACAGTGGCTTTGTAGTATTGTTTGATGTCTGGTATCATGATTTCTCCTGCTGTGTTCTTCTGTCTCAAGATTGCTTTCGCTATCCGGGGTCTTTTTTGGTACCATATAAATTTTTGGAGGATTTGTTCTAGGTCCGTGAAATATGTCATTGGTATTTTAATAGGGATTGCATTGAATCTGTAAATTGCTTTGGGTAGTATGGCCATTTTGATGATGTTGATTCTTCCCAACCAAGAAAATGGTATTTGCTTCCATTTATTTGCATCTTCCTTAATTTCTTTCTTCAATGTTGCATAATTTTCAGTGTACAGGTCTTTTATCTCTTTGCTTAAGTTTACTGCTAGGGACTTTATTTTTCTTGTTGCTATAGTAAATGTATTTTCTTTTTTTGCCTCTGTCTCTGATATTGTATTGTTGGTGTACAGAAATGCCTTAGATTTCTGTATATTTATTTTGTACCCTGCTATTTTTCCAAATTCACTTATTATATTAAGTAGTCTTTTAGTGCAGTTTATAGGGTTTTCTAGGTATACTATCATGTCATCTGCAAATAATGATAGTTTTACTTTTTCTTTCCCAATTTGGATGCCTTTTATTTCTTTGTCTTCTCTGATTGCTGTGGCTAGGACTTCCAACACTATGTTGAATAGAAGTGGAGAGAGTGGGCAGCCTTGTCTAGTTCCTGATTTCAGGGGGAATGCTTTCATTTTTTGTCCATTGAGTATGATGTTGGTTTCAGGCTTCGCATATATAGCCTTAATTATGTTAAGGTATGCTCCCTGTATTCCCATTTTGCTGAGTGTTTTCATCATAAATGGGTGTTGTACTTTATCAAATGCTTTTTCTGCATCTATAATCATGTGATTTTTGTCTTTCATTTTGTTTAGGTGATGTATTATATTTATTGATTTGCGAATATTAAACCATCTTTGCATCCCTGGGATGAATCCCACTTGATCGTGGTGTATGATCTTTTTGATGTATTGCTGGATCCTGTTTGACAAAATTTTATTGAGGATTTTAGCATCTATGCTCATAAGTGATATTGGCCTGTAGTATTCTTTCTTTGTTGTGTCTTGACCAGGTTTTGGGATTAGGGTAATACTGGCTTCATAGAAAGAGTTTGGGATTTTTCTCTCTTCTTGGATGTTTTGGAACAGTTTATGGAGGATAGGAGTTAGTTCTTCCCTAAATGTTTTGTAAAATTCACCTGTGAAGCCATCCGGTCCAGGGCTTTTGTGTGCAGGGAGATTTTTTATTACTGTTTCAATTTCCTTCTTTGTTATTGGTCTCTTGAGACTTTCTACTTCTTCTTGATTCAGTTTTGGAAGGTTATATGTTTCTAGAAATATGTCCATTTCTTCTAGGTTGTCAAATTTCTTGTCATGCAGTTGTTTGTAGTAATTTCTTACAATTGTTTGTATTTCTAAGGTATCAGTCGTGATTTCTCCTCTTTCATTTCTGATTTTGTTTATTTGGGTCTTCTCTCTTTTTTTCTTGATGAGCCTGGCTAGAGGCTTGTCGATTTTGTTTATTTTTTCAAAGAACAAGCTTCTAGTTTTGTTGATTTTTTGGATTGTTTGTTTAATCCCTATGTCATTTAAGTCTGCTTTGATCTTGATGATTTCTTTTCTTCTTCTTGTTCTAGGCTTTGTTTGTTGCTGTTGTTTTAGTTCTTGTAGCTTTAGGATTAGATTTTTTATTTGAGATTCTTCTAGTCTTTTCAGATATGCCTGTATTGCTATGAACTGCCCTCTTAGGACTGCTTTTGCTGAGTCCCATAGGTTTTGGGCTGTTGTGTGTTCATTGTCATTAGTTTCTAGAAATTTCTTGATTTCCTCTTTGATGTCATTGTTAACCCATTCATTATTTAATAGTGTGTTATTCATGCTCCATGAGTTTGGGTGTCTGATTTTCTTCCCTGTGGTTGAATTTTAGTTTCAAGGCATTGTGGTCTGAAAAGATGCTTGATATGGTTTCAATTTTCTTGAGTTTGTTGAGGCTTGTTTTGTGTCATATCATGTTGTCTATCTTTGAAAATGTCCCATGTGCCTTTGAAAAGAATGTATGTTTTGCATCTTTGGGGTGAAAAGTTCTATCTATATATCAGTTAGATCCATGTGGTTTAGTGTGTTGTTCAATGCCTGTATATCTTTGGTGTTTCTTTGCTTGGATGATCTGTCTATTGTTGATAATGGAGTGTTACAGTTCCCAACTATGAGTGTGTTGTTGTTAATATTCTTCTTGTGGTCTTCTAGTATTTTCTTTATGTATTTGTGTGCTCCTATGTTGGGTGCATATATGTTTATCAGTGTTATATCTTCTTGACGGATTGTTCTTTAAGTATTATAAAATGCCCTTCTTTGTCTCTTTTTATTGCCCTTGCTTTGAAATCCGTTTTGTCTGTTATGAGGACTGCTACCCCAGCTTTTTTTCAGGTCCGTTTGCTTGGAATATTTCTTTATATCCCTTTACTTTCAGTCTATGTAAATCTTTTGTTTTGAGGTGTGTTTCTTGTAGACAGCAAATATGTGGGTCCTGTTTTCTTATCCATTCCGTTACCCTATGTCTTTTAATTGGAGCATTTAATCCATTTACATTTAAGGTTATTATTGACATGTATTTATTCATTTCCCTTTGTATCTGTGTTCCTCTACTCTTTTTTTGTTTTTTTTCTCTTTCTTTTTCTTAGAACATTCACTTTAGCATCTCTTACAATGCTGGTTTTCTGGAGATGTATTCTTTTAGTCTTCCTTTGTCTGAGAAACTCCTTATTTCACCTTCTATTTTGAATGAGAGCCTTGCTGGGTAGAGTATTCTTGGTTGTAGGCCTTTGTTGTTCATTGCTTGAAATATTTTTGACCATTCCCTTCTGGCTTGTAATGTTTCTGTTGAGAAATCGGTCAGTAGCCTTATCGGAGCTCCCTTGTATGTTATTGCTGTTTTTCTCTTGCTTCTGTGAGGATTCTCTCTTTGTCTTGGAATGTTGCCATTTTAACTATGATGTGCCTTGGAGTGGGTTTTTGGGGGTTCCTCTTTATTGGAACTCTCAGTGCTTCTTGGACTTGCATAACTTTTTCTCTCATCAGGTTCGGAAAATTTTGTCACTATTTCTCCTATCAGTTTTTCAATTCCATTCTCCTTTTCTTCTCCCTCTCTTATTCCTATGATCCTGATATTATTTTTTAATGCTATCCTATAATTCCCTTACATCTTGTTCATATTTTTTCAATCTTTTTTCATTTTACTGTATCATTTGAGAATTATTTCCTACATTATCCTCCAACTCACTAATACGATCCTCTGCTTCGTTTAGTCTTCTTTTGACTGATTCTACTGTGTTATTCAGTTCAGGGATTTCATTCTTCATTTCTTCCTGGTTCTTGTTGATAGTTTCTGTGTCTTTTTTTATGCTGGTGTAGTTCTCTGCAAGTTCCCTGTAATTTTCTTGGAGCTGTTGGTAACTTTCTTGGAGGTTGTCATAGTTGTTTTTAAGGTTGTCGGGTATATTGAGCTACTTCACCACCATTGTTTTGAATTCCATGTCTGACATTTGGGCTATGTCTACTCCATCTACCTCTCTTTCTGGGGATTCCTCTTTTCTTTTCATTGAGAGGTTGTTTCTGCGTCTTACCATGTTGGATTCTTCTTGTTTATTTTTGTTATTTGGATTTGTGTGCTTACCTTCCCACCTTTGTGGTATGACATTCTTTATGGTAGATCTGGGGGTTTCAGTGGTGCAGACTCTTTGATCTCCTGAGCCTGACGTTCTTAGGGTACCTTTGATGTCATTTGTTTATCCTGTCTTGTTATATTTCAGATGCTCTTTGTTAGGATCTTCCTTCTGGCTAGTTGATTGAGAGTCACGCTATCCACTTTATCTTGAATTCTTTTGTGGAGATGTCAGTTCAGCCTTTGTGTGTTGTCTTGTTTTTCTGTATCCACAGCTGGTCTAATGAGGTGGGTCAGAGTTTCCTGTTCCTTGCAGCAGTGGGCCCCTGCACAGTGCATTCCCTCGGTGTCTGTTGGAACTAGCCAAGGTGTCTTTGGAGGCACGCCTGTGAGCGGGTAAGGTGGCCCGAGAGCTTGCCTCAGACCTGTTGTGGAGCGCTCAGGGAGTTTCCCAATGTGGCCAGGGAGGTATCCTCAGATCTGCCGCACTGTGCTCCAGGAGTTGGTCTCTCGCCTGACAGTGCTGGGTCCCAGACACTCGTGTACAATGGAAGTGAGCGATTATTGCCTATTGATGTCGGCGAGGTATTTTTGCACTCGCGTGCCCCTTCTCGCCAATGGCAGCCAGGGAGCTAGCCTCTGTGAAGCGCTCTGGGTGAGTGTCTATGAGTCCCTGCTGCCTTCTGTTCCGGCACCACAGCCGTCCACTGTTCCTGCACCCGCCTGAGCAGGCATGAGCAGAGCCTCAAAAAATGTTTTGCGCTCTGGCCTGGTACTTGGGACTGGCTCCCACTGGAGCTGGCCATGGGCGACTGTGCTCAGTCTTCTGTGTATCCAGAAGTCCCTACCTGCACCCATTCGGGCACTGATCTTATGTTTGTTGGGGTGTGTCTGAGGGGTCCTTAGACTCGCGGCCCTGCCCACCTGGGCCAGTGAATGATGGCACTTCCCTATGCACGCCCGCGATCAAAGGATAGGATTGGGGAGTGAGCGCGTGCACTTCTGCGCCTGTGCTCCTCAAGAATGTACTTTCATTCCCAAACTTTACCCCCCTCTCCGCAGTTCACAAGAGAAAAATACAAAGGAAAAATTATGATTTCACTTGCTCAGCAGCACGCTGTCTCCCTTCTTTCAGCGCCTATGACGCCTGGTTGAGTCCTGTCTCTGACAGCTGGCAGAGATCCGCTTTCCTCCTGAGTTCCCTCTGGGGAAGCCTGTGGTCGCCAAAAAGCTTTTGTGTACTTTCAGCCGCAGCTTGGGCAGCCACCCCAGCCAGGAATCCTATTTCGTCCCTTTTTCTTCTTTCACTATCCTCACTAGACAGATTGTTCCCAGATGGTTTTTCTCTAATCCAGCAGTGCCAAGGCTTGACTCCTGCCAGTGTCCAGCTGCTCACTGAGATGTTCTGTCTGCAATTAGTCCAAACTACAGACGGGTCTCCGGAGCCTGAGACTGCAGCCTCCCCTCACTCCTCCGTCATCGTCCTTCCCATCCTTTGTTGTGTCTTGACCTGGTTTTGGGATTAGGGTAATACTGGCATCATAGAAAGAGTTTAGGATTTTTCCCTCTTCTTGGATTTTTTGGAATTGTTTGAGGAGGGTAGGAGTTAGTTCTTCCCTGAATGTTTTGTAAAATTCGCCTCTGAAGCCATCCGGTCCAGGGCTTTTGTGTGCAGGGAGATTTTTGATTACTGTTTCAATTACCTTCTTTGTTATTGGTCTGTTGAGACTTTCTAATTCTTCTTGATTCAGTTTTGGAAGGTTATGTTTCCAGAAATTTGTCCATTTCTTCTAGGTTGTCAAATTTCTTGCCATACAGTTTTTTTGTAGTAATTTCTTACTATCATTTGTAATTCTGTGGTATCATTCGTGATTTCTCCTCTTTCATTTCTGATTTTGTTTATTTGGGTCTTCTCTTTTTTTTCTTGATGAGCCTGGCCAGAGGCTTGTCGATTTTGTTTATTTTTTTGAAGAACCAGCTCCCAGTTTCATTGATTTTTTGGATTGTTTGTTTAGTCTCTATGTCATTTAAGTCTGCTCTGATCTTGATGATTTCCTTCCTTCTTCATGCCTTAGGATTTGTTTGTTTTTGTTGTTATAGTTCTTGTAGCTTTAGGGTTAGATTTTTTATTTGAGATCCTTCTATTCTTTTCTGATATACCTGTATTGCTAGGAACTTCCCTCTTAGGACTGCTTTTGCTGTGTCCCATAGGTTTTGGACTGTTGTGTGTTCATTGTCATTAGTTTCTAGAAATTTGTTGATTTCCTCTTTGATGTCATTGTTAATCCATTCATTATTTAATAGTGTGTTATTCATGCTCCATGAGTTTGGGTGTCTGTTTTTTTTACCTGAGGTTGATTTTTAGTTTCAAGGCATTGTGGTCTGAAAAGATGCTTGATATGATTTCAATTTACTTGACTTTGTTGAGGTTTGTTTTGTGTTTTACCATGTGCTCTATCTTTGAAAATGTCCCATTTGAAAAGAATGTATATTTTGCTTCTTTGGGGTGAAAAATTCTATGTATATCAGTTAAGTCCATGTGGTTTAGTGTGTTGCTCTATGCCTGTATATCCTTGGTCTTTCTTTGCTTCAAAGATCCGTCTATTGTTGATAAGGGAGTGTTAAAGTTCTGACTATGAGTGTGTTGTTGTTAATATCCTTCTTGTGGTCTTCTAGTATTTTCTTTATGTATTTGTGTGCTCCTATGTTGGGTGCATATATGTTTATCAGTGTTATATCTTCTTAATGGATTGTTCCTTTAAGTATTATGAAATGTCCTCCTTTGTCTCTTTTTATCGCCCTTGCTTTGAAATCCGTTTTTTCTGATATGAGTACTGCTACTCCAGCTTTTTTTCAGGTCCATTTGCTTGGAATATTTCTTTATATCCATTTACTTTCAGTCTATGTAAATCTTTTGTTTTGAGGTGTGTTTCTTGTAGACAGCAAATATGTGGGTCTGTTACAGAACCCCTGGGCTGCTCCAATTGATAACAAACCCACGGGCTCTTTAGTTAGGGGCCCGATTGCCCACCGCCAAAATTATAACTCTCAATATCAGAGTTTAGTGAAAAGAAAAAGAATTGTTTATTTAACAGTTATATAGATTTAGTTATTTGCGGATTTCTGTTGTTAAGTCTTATGCTCTTTAAAACACCAACAAACACATATCCTTGCCTCCCCACCTTCCAGACCAGGCTAGTTTTAGGAAAGTAAGAGAAACCGTTTCCCTACTTTCAAAACACAGTTCAGCTTTACCAGCAGCTGCCAATCATTCAATCCTGATTGGGGAGGTCCTTTCTGTGCTGTGGTACCCTCCAGCTCTCAATGCAGAACCACCTGGATTCTCAGCCTCCTTGCAAACTGCCTTCTTCCTGCAAACCATGTGGATCTTCTCTCCTTCTCAAAACTGCATGGCGAGAGCCTCTTAAAGCAGCCTGGAGACCCCTTCTCCAAGCCACATGGAGAAGGCCCCTTCACCAAGCCATGTGGAGGGAGCACACGAGAGAGCGAGAGCGAGCGCACGAGCGCGCCAGAGAGAGAGTCAGAGCGCCAGAGCCAGAGCGTGAGTGAGAACCCGAGTCAGAGAGTGAGAGAGAGTCAGAGTGAGAGCACGAGCGAGAGCCAGAGAGAGTCTCAGTCTAAAATGTCTGCAGCTGCTTATATATCCCTGACTGCGTCATCTGACACAGTGGGCGTTGCAAACAGTTCTGACCATTCACAGAACCTTACGTAGGCTCTGTGTGGTTTCCATACCGTCCCCTGGTTCAAGGCTCCTCCCATCTACCTGAGGCTTTGGATGCATTAAAGCCATTTTACATAAGAAAGACATTGGCCACCAGCCTCAGGCATGTGGAGGCATTCTGAAAGCTGCTTCCTTCTCCCCATCCCCCAGCAGCAAACTCTGGGGATTTTTGGACTCCCCTGTTTCTGTAACAGGTCCTGTTTTCTTATCCATTCCGTTACCCTATGTCTTTTAATTGGAGCATTTAATCCATTTACATTTAAGGTTATTATTGACATGTATTTATTCATTTCCCTTTGTATCTCTGTTCCTCTACTGTTTTTTTTTTTTTTTTCTTTCTGTCTTCTTTTTTCTTAGAACATTCCCTTTAGTATCACTTGCAATGCTGGTTTTGTGGAGATGTATTCTTTTAGTTTTCTTTTGTCTGAGAAACTCCTTATTTTACCTTTCATTTTGAATGAGAGCCTTGCTGGGTGGAGTATTCTTGGTTGTAGGCCTTTGTTTTCCATTGCTTGAAATATTTTTGACCATTCCCTTCTGGCTTGTAATGTTTCTGTTGAGAAATCGGTCGATAGCCTTATCAGAGTTCCCCTGTATGTTATTTGCTGTTTTTCTCTTGCTTCTGTGAGGATTCTCTCTTTGTTTTGGAATGTTGCCATTTTAACTATGATGTGCCTTGGAGTGGGTTTTTTGGCATTCCTCTTTATTGGAACTCTCTGTCCTTCCTGGACTTGCATAACATTTTATCTCATCAGCTTGGGAAATTTTTCTGTCACTATTTCTCCTTTCAGTTTATCTATTCCTTGTTCTTCTGATCTCTCTTTAATTCCAATGAATCTGATATTGTTCTACCTTATGCTATCCTGTAATTCTATTACATCTTCATACTTTTTCAATCTTTTTTCATTTTGTTGTATTGTCTGGGAATTTTTTTCTACGTTATCTTCTATCTCACTAATCTAATCTTCTGCTTCGTTTAGTCTGCTTTTGACTGATTCTACTGTGTTTTTCAGTTCAGAGATTACATTCTTCATTTCTTCCTCATTCTTTTTGATAGTTTCTATGTCTTTTTTTTTTTTATGCTGGTGTAGTTCTCTGCAAGTTCCCTGTAATTTTCTTGGAGCTCTTGGTAACTTCCTTGGAGGTTCTCATAGTTGTTTTTAAGGTTGTCGAGTATATTGAGCTTCTTCACCATTATTGTTTTGAATTCCGTATCTGACACTAGGGCTATGTCTATTCCATGTACCTCTCTTTCTGGGGATTCCTTTTTCTTTTCATTGAGAGGTTGTTTCTGCGTCTTACCATGTTGGATTCTTCTTGTTTATGTTTGTTTTTTGGGTTTGTGTGCTTTGACTTCCCACCTTTGTGGTATGAGTTTCTTTTTAGGAGATCTGGGGGTTTCAGTGTTGCAGTTTCTTTGATCTCCTGAGCCTGATGTTCTTGGGTTACCTTTTATGTCATTTGTTTATGCTGTCTGGTTATATTTCAGATGCTCTTTGTTAGGATCTTCCTTCTGGCTCGTTGATTGAGAGTCACTCTATCCACTTTGCCTTGAGTCTTTTGTGGAGATGCTGTTAAAAACATAAGCACACAGCCCAGGCAGGAGACCCACACCCTCAAAAATATTCCCCACCCTCTATCCTGCTATCGTCAGCCAATATACCAGTATTAATAGAAATGTAGAGTGATTAGAGCTTTTGTAATATAGGTAGAATAGAGTTGTTTTTAGGGAGGAAAAATATAATTTTTGAGATAGGGAATGATAGATTAATAATAGTTGAGACTGTGCAAGACAGTAGGTAATATTTACATTGTATGTTAATAACTATAAAAGGAAAGGAGGAAGAATGCAGAATATAGTAGGAAAGTGGTTTTGTATAGTATTGGATTCATGTAGTAGTTGTATTTTATTTATTTAGAGTGAAAGGGAGGCTACTCTAGACACATGAACAAATAAACAACAATTAAAGTGGAAGGATGAGAAGGAGAAATTGTGTGAGACAAATTAGAAATATAATTTTTTTTATTTTTCTCCCTTCCGTCTCTTCTTTGTCCTCTTCCCATTCTCTTTTAACTCAGTTCAGCCTTTGTGTGTCGTCTTGTTTTTCTGTGTCCACAGCTGGTCTAGTGAGTCGGGTCAGAGGTCCCTGCTCCTTGCAGCAGTGGTTTGCGCTCGCACAGCACATTCCTTTGGTGCCTGTTGGAGATAGCTGAGGTGCCCTTGCCCGCACGCCTGTGCACATGCAAGGTGGCCCAAGAGCTTGTCTCAGGCCTGCCATGCCGCATTCCAGGAGTTGGTCTTTCACCTCTTAGGGTGGGGCCCCAGACACTTGGGCACAGTGGAAGTGAGCGATTGGCGCCTATTGAAACCAGCGAGGTGCTTTTGCGCTCGTGCACTTGTGCACGCACAAGGCTGCCGGAGAGCTTGCCTCAGGCCTGCCACACCACATTCCAGGAGTTGGTCTCTCGCCTCTTAGGGCAGGGCCCCAGGCACTTGGGCACAGTGGAAATGAGTGTCTGTGAGTCGTTGCTGCCCGCTGTTCACGCGCCACAGCTGCCCACTGTTCCCGCACCCACCTGGGCAGGCACGGGCAGAGCCTGAGCAAGTGCTCTGCGCTCCGGCCTGGCGCCCACTGGAGCTGACCAGGGGCAACTGCCCACGGTCGTCTCTGTGTCCAGTGGGCCCTTCCTGTGCCCGTCGGGGCACTGATCTTATGTCTGTTGCGGTGTTTCCGAGGGGCACCTGGACGCGCAGCCCCATGCACCTGGGCCAGTGAATGAAGGCACTTCCCTGTGCGCGCCCACACGACCCAAAGGGAGGGCTGGGGAGTGGGCGAATGCACTTCTGCACCTGCGTTCCTCAAGAATGTCCTATCACCCCCAAACTTCGCCCCCCTCTCCGCAGTTCACAAGAGAAAACTACAAAGGAAAAATTACGATTTCACTTGCTCAGCAGCACGCTGTCTCCCATCTTCAAGTGCCAATGCCACCTGGTCGAGTCCCGTCTCTGCCAGCGGGCAGAGATCTGCTTTCCTCCTGACTCCCCTCTGGGAAAGCCTGTGGTCGCCAAAAAGCCTTTGTGTTTTTCCAGCTGCAGCTCGGGCAGTCACCCCAGTCAGGAATCCTGTTTAGTCCCTTTTTCCTCCACTATCCTCAGTAAACAGGTCACTCCCAGATGTTTTTCTCTAATCCAGCAGTGCCAAGGCTCGACTCCCGCCAGTGTCCAGCTGTTCACTAGGATGTTCTGTCTGCAATTAGCCCAAACTACAGACGGGTCTCGGGAGCCTAAGAGCGCAGCCTCCCCTCACTTCTCCACCATCTTCCTCTCCCAAATTCCACTTTGAAGGGAGTGGTCTGCATGAACAAGATGGCTCCTGCAGTATGAGTGATGATTCAACATGTGGATTCTATCAGCTGCTTCCTTAGTTCACTCCCCAAAGCCACCTTCCCCAAACTCTCCTACAGCATCTCTAGTTTACTCTGCTATCCCCTTTGCCAAAGCCCAAACAAAATTTTATGTGTTGGCCTTTTAAGATGCTCTCTTGACTCCAGCCATCTTTGCCTGGCATGCAGAAAACCCTCCTCTTTTCATAGCTGGATGTTTTGTGGATTCCTTTCCATCTCTGATTCTGTAGGCTGGGGAGCCCAGCTTTGGGTTTAGTCCCTACACTTCTCTGGGGGACTTCCCAGCTACTAAAATACCCCTCTGGCACTTCAACTTCCACTTGTGGGAACCCAGCCAGCCCTCTCGAATCTCCTCCACACACTGTACCAGTCACATTGTGGTGAAGTGGTTTCTTCTGTCTGTCCATGATTATAAGGCTTCTCTCCAGCTATTGTTCAGTTGGCTATTCTGGGTGATTTCTTCACAATATAGTTGTAATTCCAGATTGGTCCTGGGAGGAGGTTAGTGTAGCTTCCAGTTACTCCTACACCATCTTGGATCCTTTGCAAAATATTTATTTCTATGGAGACAGAATATATAGTTTCTCTTAGCATATGTAGTTCCTTTGATCAGTAATTTTAGCTTGCATTTTGTACATTGTCTTTTACTCTATGTCTGACTCCTAGTTCAAACATTGACATGTTGCCATGACCACAGAGTTGATTCCCACCACAGACCCAGCCTCTGGAAGAAGCCCTAAGAATTTGGCTATTTCTCACTCAAAAAATTGTCCTATACTTTAGGAGCTAGAGATAGTCCTGACCCCTTTATTGAAGATAGTTTGAATTTAGCCATGGAAGTTTAAGTGTAAAACTAGTTAATGATAACCATATATTGTAAAAGTTTTAGATGGAAATAAGTATTTTGTTGATCACTTGTTTTCTGGAAGTTTGTAGCAGATTATGTCAGTTTCTTACCCAACAACCACTACTTACATCCCTTGCTGGCATAGATATACAGATCAAAATATCAGATACTCATTTTTTCTAGCATCATTTGCAGATATACAATGAGCATGTAATGCAAATTGATGACATTTTAGAGAATATTATTCACTCTTATAAAATCATGCTTTGTAGAAAACACCTTTCTTCTTTGTTGAAAGTGGTCATTATGTGTATGATGGGTGGAATTGCTGTAGCAACCATTGAAGGAATATACATACCTATGATATACTGAAGATGACAAAGCTTAAAGAAGGAGAACACCTGAATCCCTGATGAATCCATTGAAACACTGCACCAGCCTAGAAAACCTCATATATGTACTTTTTGTTATATGATATAATAAGTGTATTGCACTACTGCTTAATCCACTTTAGAATGGGCACTATGATATTTCTTATCATGGGCTAAATTGTGCCTCCCTCAAATTTATATATTAAAGTCCTAACCTCCAGTACCTCAGAATGTGGCTGAGTTGGTAGATCAGGTCTTTAAAAAGGTAAGTTAAGATGAGATCTTTATTATGGGCCCTAATTCAATACAAGTTGTATCATTATAAGAGGAAGTTTTGACACAGAGAGGTATAGAAGAAGCACTGTGTAAAGGCACAGGGGGAAGATGGCTATCAACAAGTTAAGGAAAGAGGTCTCAGAAAAAAACAACCCTGCTGACACCTTGATCTTGGACTTCCAGTCTTCAGTACTGTGGGAAAATAAATTTCTGTTGTTTAAGCCACTCAGTTTGTGGTACTTTAATATAGAAGCTCTACCCCCTGGCTGGTTTGGCTCAGTGGATTGAGCGTCGGCCTGCGAGCTAAGTGTCGCTGGTTCGATCTTCCAGTCAGGGCACATCAGAGAAGGAAAACTCTGACTCCAAAAAACCTCCGCTGCCTTGTGGCATACCTCTTCAGGGGAAAGGCTAAGGGAGTAAACCCCGACAGAAAATCCGGAGCCGGAGTCCCTAAGGCGGTTTGACGTTGTAGTCAACACCAGCAACTCCTGCGGCGCACCTGAAGCCAAGCTGTATTGACTCCGTCTTTCCCTTGGATCCTTCAGCTGCGAAGAGAGGGGGGGTCTGCTGCGTGGGCAACAGCAGACCCTCCATATCACCCTGCCCAGGCTCTGTAGCTTCAGCTCCACTGGAGAGGACACTCCAGCGTCATCGCAAGATGTCGATTCAACACGGGAGGAGACAGATACCGTGTCACTCCCGAGTCGGACTGCACAACCATTCTCGGCGGTGCAGATAGACTCTTAAGAAGCTACACCATCGTCTCTCGAGACGGACGGCTGCCGACGACGAATATAGAAGCTCTAGCAAATAAGTACATTGTCTTCTAAAACATCTTGACAGTTAGTTATTTTATGATTGGTACTTTAAAAATAAAAACAACTTGACCAAGTGATGCTACTGATCTTTTGAGACAATTTAAACAAATTTAATATAAAAACAAAAAACAAACAAAGGACAAAGTGGTAGGTTTCTGGCCAGATGTGAACTTCCACCATAAAGGACTATAGAACAGAACAAAACATAAAAGAATGATTTTCAGGCATTGAAAAATAGTCAGGGCAGGGCACTTATCTACAAGAGAAAGGAAGAAAAAGAAAGATGAGCCCTACAATTGTCCCCAGGTACTGCCTGATAGTATCCCTGAGTTGAGAATACAGAGGATTCAAGAAGGGCAAGACATCTAGAATTTGCAAAGCAGAGTACTGGAGATGAGAAAGTTGGTGTGAAGTGGAGAAAGAAAATAAAAGAGAAAGGAGAGAAGGTGAGCACTCTGGAGATCTGCAGAGAGCTTCCCTTAAATCTTTAGCTGATTACTGATTAGTACATTCATGTGAGGAAACCACCTGAAGCTAGAAGGATAGAAAAAAACAATGGAAAAGAGTAGGAAGATCAATCCTCAGCGCTCACACAAGGTGATGAATAGTTTGTATTCTCTCAAGCCAGAGTGAAAAACTCCCTGATTAATGAGCATCAGGTTTAGTACCCACAAGGGTATTACCTCTGTAGTGGGTAGAAACTAGTTTTAAACTAAAAGCTGCTCTGATCCTACCCAACAAATTTTAAAAGTCAGTTTCAAAAGGATCAAGTGACTTTCAAGTAATTTAACATCAGCCTAGGCAAAGTTTAAAAATATTAAAGAAATAAATCAGCAACCATCAACAATATTCGCTATGGCAGACATCTAATAAGAAAATACCGTGAAAAGAAACATGAAAATACAACCCATAATGAGGATAGAAATTAATCAATTTTAAGGCACACTAAAGAAACATGATAGAATTATCAGATACAGACATGAAAAGAGCTATTATTACTATAATCCATATGTTCAAAAAGGTAGAAGGAAGAATGACTGTTAAAAGACATAGAATATCCAAAGTAATTTTTTTCAAAAAACATATTTCTGAGATAAAAACATCCTAAATAATATTAATAGATCATATATTTCAGATGAAAGATTAGTAAACTTGAAAACATAGGAATGGAAAAATACATGATAAAACAGAGAAAAGGATTTAAAAATTAATAGAGCAACAATGAGTTCTGTGGGGCAACTTAAAGCAGCCTGTTCTATGTATAATTAGAGTTCAAGAAAGGGCCAGAAAAGTATTTTAAGAATAACAGAAACTATATGATAAAATCTATAAATCCACAAATCCTAAAAGCTCAATGAATCTCACGCATGAGAAATATGAAGAAAAACACACCAAGGCAAATCTTAAACTCTTAAAACCAATGATAAAGATAAATTCTTAAAAGCATACAGAAAACACATTACATCCAGAGATACATTCTTACAGAAAATAAAAATAAGAATTGACAGTAAATTTCTCATTGAAAATAATGCAAGCTTTAAGAGGGAGGAGCAGCATATTTAAAGTACTGAGAGAAATACAGTCAATTTAGAATTCTGTATTCAGTTAAAATATTCCTTAGCTTTTGCATTAGTGTTATTTTCTCCTTCGTTCTTGAAAGATAGTTTTGTTGGATATAGAATTCTTCAATGACAGTTTTCTTTTTCAGCATATTAAATGTCTAACCACTGCCTCGTGGTCTCTGTGGTTGCTTATGAGAGATCATCTATTAATGGTATCGAGGATTCTTGTATGTGAAAGTCTGCTTCCCTTTTTATTCTTTCAAGATTTTTTGCTGCTTTCAAGATTCACTCTTTGTTCTAGGCAAACTAGAACACACAGTAATATGTGATATAAATGAGAGAAAACTTTAGATGTCAGTTCTGAAAACACTCAATGATATGCAAGAAAATACAGACAGGCAATTTAGGAATCTTAGAACACAACTTAATGAGCAAAATGAATACTTTACCAAAGAGATTGACTTTATACTCTGCTATTTTGCCAAATTTACTTATTAGGTTGAGTAGTTTTTTAGTGGAGTCTATAGGGTTTTCTGTGTACACTATGATGTCATCTGCAAATAATGACAGTTTTACTTCCTCTTTTCCAATTTGATGCATTTTTTTTTCTTTTTCTTGTCTGATTGTTGTGGCTAGAATTCCAAAACTATGTTCAATAGAAGTGGAGAAAGTGGATATCCTTGTCTTGTTCCTGATCTTAGGGGAAAAGCTTTCAGTTTTGACCATTGAGTATGTCGGTGGCAGGTTTCTTGTATATGGCCTTTATTATGTTGAGGTATTCTCCCTCTATTCCCAGTTTGCTGAGTGTTTATCATAAATGAATGTTGTACTTAATCAAATGCTTTTTCAGCATCTATTGACATGATCATATGATTTCTGTCTTTCATTTTATGTTGTGTATTATATTTATTGATTTGCAAACATTAAACCATCCTTGCATCCCTGGGATGAATCCCACTTGATCATGCTGTATGATCTTTTTGATATATTGCTGTATACGGTTTATAAATATTTATTGAGGATTTTAGCATCAGAGCTCATCAGTGATATTGGTCTGTAGTTTTCTTTCATTGTTGTCTTGACCTGGTTTTGGAATTAGAATAATGCTGGCCTCATAGAAAGCTTTTGGGAGTCTTCCCTATTCTTCGTTGTTTTGGAATTGTTTGAGAAACACAGAAGTTAGTTCTTTCCTGAATGTTTGGTAAAACTCTCCTGTGAAACCATCCAGTCCAGAGCTTTTGTGCACTGGGAGTTTTTTGATTGTTGCTTCAATTTCACAAGTTGTTATCAGTATGTTCTGGCTTTCTGCTTCTTCCTGATTCAGTTTTGGAAGAGTATATTATAAAATAAATTTGTCAATTTCACCCAGGTTGTCAAATTTCTTGTCATATAGTTGTTCATAGTAATTTCTTACAATCCTTTGTATTTCTGTGATTTCCTCTCTTTCATTTCTGATTTTATTTATTTGGGTCCTTTTCCTTTTTTTCTTTTTTTCTTGATGAATCTGGTTAAAGGCTTGTCAATTTTCTTTATCTTTTCAAAGGACCAGCTCCTAGTTTTATTGATCTTTTAAAATGTTATTTTTAGTCTGTATGTCATTTAATTCTGCTCTCATCTTGATCATTTCCTTCCTTATACTCACTCTGAGCTTTGTTTGTTGTTTCACTCTAGTTCTTATAGCTGTAGGGTTAAGCTGTTTATTTGAGGTTCTTCTATCCTTTTTAGGTAGGACTGTATTGCTATGAACTTTCTTCTTAGGACTGCCTTCACTGTGTCTCATAGGTTTTGAGCTGTTGTGTGTTCATTATCATTTGTTTACTGAAACTTTTTGATTTCTTCCTTGATGTCATTGTTAACCCACTTGTTATTTAATAGCATGTTATTCATTCTCAATGAATTTGAATTTTTTTGAGATTTATTCCTTGAAGTTGGTTTCCAGTTTCAAGCCATTGTGATCTCAAAAGATACTTGATATAATTTCAATTTTCTTGAATTTGTTGAAGATTATTTTGCGTTCTGCCACGTGGTCTATCTCTGAAAATGTTCCATGTGCATTTGAAAAAGATGTATATTTTGTTTCTTTGGGGCAAAAGGTTCTGTATATATCAACTAAATCTATTTGATCTAGAGTGTTGTTCAGTGCCTCAATATCCTTAGCGTTTTTTCGCTTTGAAGATCTGTTCATTGTTGACATTGGGGCGTTAAAGTTCCCTAATATGAGTGTGTTGTTGTTGATATCCTTCTTGAAGTCCTCCAAGATTTTCCTTATATATTTGGGCCCTCCTAGGTTCGGTGTATATATGTTTACCAGGGCTATATCTTCTAATTGTATTGTTCTCTTAAGTACTATGAAACGTTCTTCTTTGTCTTTTTTTATGGCCTTTGTTGTGAAATATGTTTTGTCTGATATAAGTATTATTACTCCAGCTTTTTTCTTCATGTCCATTTGCTTGAAATACCTTTTCCATGCCTTCACTTTCAGTCTGTGTACGTTTTTGTTCTGAAGTGGGTCTCCTGTGGACAGCATATATGCAGGTAGTCTTTTCCTATACATTCAGTTACCCTATGCCTTTTTATTGAAGCATTTAATCCATTTACATTTGAGGTTATTACTGATAGCTACTTATTTATTGTGATTTTTTTTCTTTTATACCTGTGTTCTTCTCTCTTTCTCTCTCTCCCCTTAAAATGGGCCCTTTAGAATTTCTTGCAATGTCGGTTTGGTGGAAATGTATTCTTCTAGCCCTCTTTTGTCTGGGAAACTCTTTATTTCACCTTTCATTTTGAATGAGAACCTTGCTTGGTAGAGTAGTCTTGGTTGTAGTCCTTTGTTTTTCATTGCTTGGAACATTTTTTGCCATTCCCTTCTGGCTTGTAGTGTTTCTATTGAGAAATCAACTGACAGCCTTGTCAGAGCTCGCTTGTATGTTATTTTCTGTTTCTCTCTTGCTGCCTTTAGGATTTTCTCTTTGTCTTTGAATGTTGCCATTTTAATTAATGTGTCTTGGAGTGGGCCTCATGGGTTCATCTTCATTGCGAACCTCTGTGCCTCTTGGACTTGCGTGACTTTTTCTCTCATGAAGTTAGGGAAGCTTTCTGTCATTACTTTTTCAAACAGGTTTTCTATACCTTGCTCCCTTTCTCTTCCTTCTGGTATCCCTATGATATAGATATTATTATGTTTTGTGTTGTCTTGCACCTCTTTTAAACCCTCTTCATTCTTTTTCAGTCTTTTTTCATTTTGTTGCACTGTCTGGGAATTTTTTTCCATGTTGTCCTCTAGTTCACTGATCCAGTCCTTTGCTTCATCTAGCCTGCATTTTATTCCTTCTACTGTGTTCCTCAGTTCAGAGATTGTATTCTTCATTTCCTCCTGGCTCTTACTGATAGTTTCTGTCTTTGTTAATGCTGGTATAGTTCGAAGTAAGTTCCTTGTAGCTTCCACAGAATCTTTGTAGTTTCTCTGGAGTCTTTTGTATTTTCCCTGGAATTCTCTGTAACTCCCCTGGAGCTCATTATAATTTTCTCTGAGTCTGTTGAGTTCATTGAGCTTCCTGATAACCATTCTTTTTAATTCTGCATCTGATAGTTTGCTTGCCTCTGTTTCATTTAGCACTCTTTCTGGAGATTCCTCCTTTCCTTCATTGAAAGATTGTGTTCTTGTCTCCCCATTCTGGGTGACTCTTCTCATCTATTTCTGTTTTTTTGATTGGTCTGCTTTGATTTTCTGCTTTTGTGGTGTGACCTCTGTAATAGGAGGCCTGTGGGATTCAGTGATGCATTATCTTTGATCTCTTGAGCTCGATGCTCCTGAGTTGCCCTTTATGCCATTTATTTGAGCTATCTTGTTGTATTCTGGTTTTGATTGTTGCTGTGTTGCTCTTTGGTGTGTCCTTCCCTCCAGCTAGCTGACTGAGAGTCAATCCACCCACCATGTCTTGAATTCCTTTGTGGAGGTGCTTTTAAAACATAAACACACCACCCAGGCAAGAAACCCACACCCTCAAAAATATTTCCCACCCACAATAACACTATCAAAAAGAAAGAAGAAGAAGAAGGAGGAGGAGGAGGAGGAAGAGTAGGAGGAGGAGGAAGAAGAAGAAGAAGAAGAAGAAGAAGAAGAAGAAGAAGAAGAAGAAGAAGAAGAAGAAGAAAACAAATTAGAGAAAAAATTCTTCCCAAGTATTATGTTCAACCTTTGGGCTATGATTGATATAGGATGGATGGGAATAAGAGGGAAAAAGAAATAAAGAAAAGCTTAAGAGATGTCTAGAGGAAAGGAAATGATTTTGAGATGATATAGGGATAAGAAATACTAAGACTGAGGAATGAAAGCCAGGCTAAGAGAGGAAAAAATTCAAATATAAAATGAAAGAAAGGGGTGGAGGAAGGTACTAATAGAATAGGAAAGGGGGGGTGATAGGATTTGAGATTTGAAATACTAAAACAGTGAGATCTATGAATAAAATTGCAGTAATGTCACAACTACCTCCATATTCACAACCAGTGCACAAATATTAATCAAGGTGGAGAGAAAATAAGTGTATATTATGAATGAGAAAAAGAATGTGAGATAACTAAGGACAAGAAAAATGGTTTGAGAGGCTGTATGGGGAAAAAAATAGTATGAATGCAGAATGGATACTAGTCATAGTAAGAGAGAAGATAGAATGTGAAACAAAAGTAATAAGAAGAGATTAGATGTTACAGTGGAGTAGTACATGGGAGGAGAAAAATATGATATTTGGAATAAACTATAATATAACAGCTAGTGACTTAAAATGCATAAACTTAGAGGACAAGAAAATAACTCATGAGGAATACCGCGGTGGAATTTGTCCCAGTAATATCTGGTTTTTACTGCTTTCTTTTCTTTCTGTCTCTGCCCCTGGTCAAAGATCCATGGGATTTATATCTTCCTTTCTAGCTGTCTGTCTGTGAGATCTAGCTGGATGCTGTAGCCGCTGTTATCTCACCCATGGGTCTGCAGATCTTTCCCCTTACTGAAGCTCTCCGATGTGAGCCACACTGAGTTGGATCCCACCCACTGGTCCTTTGGTAGCCTCTAGTCCTTTCATTTTTGTTTAGCAACACTGCTATGCCAGTCAGCTGGCATGTGAGCTGACTCTGCTTGCCAACTCTTGGGTCTTGTTTCAGTTCTTATTCTAAAAGTGTCTCTTCATGGCTTCCAAACTGCAGCACTGATCTGCATTATTGTTTAGGGGAGCCATTGTGCCACATGAAAGCCTACAAGCCTGGGGGTCCTTACCACGTCTTGGCCCTGCCTCATCTTTTCCTCTAAAAGAGTCTTAGTTTGGCCCCCACACTCAGCATCAGTCCCTGTGGGCCCAAGTTTTTGTGCTCTCCCCCCTCCAAAATTCATACAGTCTCTTACAGTCAGGACTGGCCTCTGTCTTCCCACACCTCCGAGAGTTTCATCAAAACCTTCCAGCTGAATCCCCCTTGGATGTGCTGGAAAGCGCACCTATAGTGGGAGCACATTTTCCAGGCCTCTGCACTGCCCTGGCCTTCTTTCTTCACCCTGGTAGATCCCAGCTAATGAGATGGTCTGCATCTGACCCTATGCAGTGTAGCTGGAGGCGCTGGGTTTGGAAGCCCAGTGACTCTACTTAGAAAGTGAAGGCCAAGAGATTGAAACTTTAAAAAAGAACCACACAGTTATCCTGGAGAGATAAAGAAGTGAGATAATGGGAATAGGAAATAGAGTAAACCAAATGGAAGAAAATATCAGTGATATTGAAGATGGAAGACTATAAATGATTCATAGGTAAGAAAAGAGAGATCTAAGCATAAAAATTGAAGAGCTCTAAGAGAACTATCTGACTCCATCAGAAAAAAAAAAAAAACATAAGTATAATAGGCATACAAGAATAAGAATAGAGGTAGAGGGGGACAGAGAAACTCTTCAAACATATAGTTGATGAGGAATTCACAAACCTATGGAAAAAACTAGACCTTAAAATCCAAGAAGCAAACAAAACACCTAGTTACCTCAATCCAAAGGGGCATTTTCTAAGGCACATTGTATTACAACTATCAAAAATTAATGACAAAGAAAAAATTCTCAAGCCCACCAGGAAAAAAAGAGAGTAACCTATAAAGGAAAGCCCATTAGGTTGGCATCAGACTTCTCAGCAGAAACTCTACACACCAGAAGATAGTGGAACCAAATAGTCAAGCTACTGAAAGAGTGATTACCAGCCGAGAATCCAGCAAAGTTATCCTTTAAATATGAAGGAGAAATAAAGACTTTTACAGACATACAGAAGTTGAGGGAATATATCACCAGAAAACCTCCACTTTAGGAAATACTCAAGGGAGTTATTCTACCTGAAATGAAGAGCAAAAGGCCACAACAGCATGAGCAAGATCACCAAGAAAACTTACAGCATAAACAGGGATACTTTGTGACAGCAAAAGGAGAATGGAGATCAAATGCATTTAAAAAACCTACTGTATACATGAAAATTTATTTTCAATAAACATAATAGTGACCACACATAAAAACCCAAAAACTGAGGCACATAGCTTAAAAAGAGAGGAAAGAGAGAAAAGAAGTATGGAATAGCACCAAACAAAAACAACAGAGAGAAACACAAAGGAAAAGAACCAATGGAAGCACAGAACTACCAGAAAACAAAGGACAAAATGACCATAGGACATCTTCATATGTCAATAATTACCTAACTGTAAATGGACTGAATTCACCAATAAAGAGGCACAGAGTAGCAAATTGAATCAAGAAACAAAATCTAAACTTATGCTGCAAAGACAAAGGTAGATTCAAAGTGAAAATGAAAGACTGGTAAATGATACTCCAAGCTAATAACATCCACATAAATGCAGGAGTACCCATATTTATATATGACAAAATAAATTTTAAGATAATAAAGGTAGCAAGAGACATAGATGGACATTTTTATTGATAAAGGGACACTACAACAAGAAGGCATAACACTTCTTAATATATGTGTACTTAACAAGGGAGCACTGAAATACATAAAGCAATTATCCACAGAACTAAAATGAGAAACAGACCAAAACACAATCATAGTCGGAGACCTTAATACTCCATTGGCAGCTTTAGATAGGTCATCCAAATAGAAAATCAGTAAAGAAATATAATTGATGTTTACAGAGTCTTTCATTCCAGAACATCAGATTATACATTCTACTCCAGTGCACATGGAAAATTCTCAAGGATAAACCATATGTTGTATCACAAAACTGGCCTCAACAAATTCAAGAAGATTAAAACGATACCAAGCATATTTTATGACTACAATACCTTGAACTTAAAAATCAACTGCAAAAATGAAGTAAAACAACAAATATGTGGAGACTAAACAACATTCTACTAAAAATGACTAGGTCAAAAAAGAAATAAAAGGTGAGATCAAAAGATACATAGAAACAAATGAAAATGACCATACAACATATCTAAATTTCTGGGATGCAGAGAGAGCAGTAATTAGAGGGAAATTTATATCATTACAATCCTATCTCAAGAAATCAGGGAAATCTTAAGTAAAAAACAAAAAATTAAATCTTAAAGAATTATTAAAAAAGAACAAAAGGAACCTAAGGTCAGCAGAAGGAAGAAAATAATAAAAATTACAGCAGAATTGAATGAAATAGAAAACAAAAAGGCAAGAAGACTATACAAAAATCAATACAACAAAGAGCTGGTTCTTTGAAAAGATTAATAAACAAACCCCTGGCTAGACCCACAAAGGTAAAAAGAGAAAAGACCAATATAAACAAACTCAGAAATGAAAAAGGAGAAGATATCACAGACATCACAGACATAAATAGGATCATACTATAATACTATGAAAGAATATATACCACCAAATTCAATAACCTAGAAGAAATGGTAAAGTTTCTAGAAATATATAACCTAATTAGATTGAATCTGAAGAAATAGAAAATCTAAATATACTGATGAGCAGTGAGGAATTTGAAACAACCATCAAAAGCCTTCCCCAAAAGTCCAGGACCAGATGGCTTCAATGGTGAATTCTACCAAACATTTAAAGAAGATTTAATACATAGTCTTCTCAAAATCTTCAAAAACAATTGAAGAAGAGGCAATATATATCCTAACACATTTCACGAGGCTAATATAACACTGATACCAAAACGTGACAAGGATAACACAAAAAGAGAAAACTACAAACCGATATCTCTGATGAATAGAAATGCAAAAATCCTAAAGAAAATATTGGCAAATTGAATAAAACAATACATTAAAAACATAATACAGAGAGTAGAAAAGATGGAGGTGGAGTAGGTATCAATGCTGTCTGCTTGCTCCCCTCACAGAAGGACTTGGAGTACAAACATGGAGAGGAGTAAATGCAGATTTCAGATAATGCAAACAGGGAAGAGAGTATGGGAGTGGCGTGAAAGAGGGAAGAAATCTCGGAGCATGCTCTCCAAGTGGATTTGCTGGGCCTCCCAGCCCGGCGCCTCTCCTGCACCACACTCGAAAGGGGCAGCTGCTGACCGACTCATGAGCTGAGATCTGCTAGAGAGAAGGTTTGGCTGAAACAGCCGGAGGCATGGTAAGACAGTAAACAGCCCAGACTGTGAGAAACGGTATGGAGTCTAGATGAAGACTCCCTTGGCTGGCAACCCTGGGCTGACAATTCTGCACCTCGGGTGCTCATACCAAGGCTCCACCAAACAAAAAAAGCAGAACAGAGCTTGGAAGAGGGGCTCATATGGGAAAGCTGCAGTGGAACTGCAGACTCAATAGAGACCCCAGGGAGGTAAGTAGCACATGCAGGTATACAGGCAGGGACTCAGGCTGCTTATGCAGCCTGGAGACAACACAGAGACTTGTTGGGAGGACCGGAAATGGGACTAGAGGCTGGGCAGAGACTATTGACATGTGTGCACTGACCCACCAGAAGAACAGCATTGCTAGACAAGCCTGAGGAGGACTGAGGTGCCGCAGGGCCAGGGGGGAGGGGACTCAACTAAGTGCGGCTCACAGCAGAGCTGCAACAGGCCCATGAGTGAGAAAATAGAAACCCCAGAATCAAGGTAGATCTCCTCACAGTCAGGAGCCAGAAAAGATTTGAAACCCGTGGAATTTTGACCAGGGGCAGATCCAGAAAAAAAAGACAGTGCCCAAAGGTTGTACTGGGTAAAAACTCTTTCTTTGATCTGTTTCCTACCTTCTCTCCCTCCTATTCTTCTTTAAGAATGTTTTTTAGCTTTTTTTTGTTTGCTTGTTTGTCCTTTGTTTATCCTCCCTCTCACACTAAACAGATAGCATATAACTGCTATATAAAGCTAATACTATACACTTCCACGTTCTCACTTCATTCTGCATTCTTCCCTCCCTTTTTCAATGTACAATGTAAATATTACTTACTGTCTTGCATAGCCTTGACACTACTTGCCACTATTATTATTCTATCATCCTCCCTCTCAAAATGTATCATATTTATTTCATTAAAAACAACACTTACCTGTTTCTCCTATAGTATAATAGTCTTAACCACTTTACATTTATATTAATACTGGCTCATTTGCTGCTGATAGTGGGATTGTGGGTGGTGGATATTTTTAAGGGTGTAGGTTTCTTGCCTGAGTTGTGTGTTTATGTTTTAACAGCATCTCCACAAAAGAACTCAAGACAAGGTGGGCAGAATGACTCTCAATTACCAGCTAGAGGGAAGGATCCACAAAACAGTAACTAAAATACAACCAGACAGCTTAAACAAATGTCATAAAGGGCATCTCAAGAGCATCAGGCTCAGGAGATCAAAGAGACTGCACCACTGAATCACACAGGTCTGCCATGCAGAATCTCATACCATGAAGATGGGAAATCAAAGGAGACAAATCTATGAAACAAACAAACAAAAACAAACAAACAAACAAACAAGAACCATCCAACATGGGAAGACACAGAAACAACCTCCCAATGAAAGGAAAATAGGAATTCCCAGAAAGAGAGATAGATAGAACAGATGTAAGCCAAATATCAGACATGGAATTCAAACGAATGATTATAAGGAAGATCAATGAACTTGACAAACTCAAAGAAAACTACAACGAACTCCAGGGACATCACAAACAACTCCAGGGAAGTTACAAAAAACTTGAGGAGAATACACCAGCATAACATAGGATATAGAAACTATCAAAAAGAACCAGGAAGAAATGAAGAATACAATTTCTGAAGTGAAGAACACAGTAGAATAAATCAAAAGCAGGCTAAATGAAGCAGAGGATCCGATCAGTGAGTTAGAGGACAATGTAGAAAAGAATTTTCAGACGGTACAACAAAAAGAAAAAAGACTGAAAAAGAAAAAAGAGGATGTTAGAAAACTGCTGGAAAACATGAAATGAAAAAGTATTAGAATCACAGGGATACAAGAAGGTGAAGAAGAGGAGCATGGGATAGAAAACCTGATTGAAAAAAACGACAGAAAATTATCCTAACTTGATGAGAGAAAAAGTCATGCAAGTTCAGGAAGCATAAGGGGTCCCAATGAAGATGAACGAAAAAAGCCCGACTCCAAGGCACATCATAATTAAAATGGCAACATTCATAGACTAAATTGGAATCCTAAAAGCAGCAAGATAAAAATAGCAAATAACATAAAGGGAGCTCCGAAAAGGCTATCAACTGATTTCTCAACAAAAACACTACAAGCCAGAAGGGAATGGCAAAAAATATTTCAAGAAATGAAAAACAAAGTTCTACAACCAAGAATACTCTATCCAGCAAGGCTCTCTTTCAAAGTGGAAGGTGAAATAAGGAGTTTCCCAGACAAAGAGATGAAAAGAATACACCTCCAACAAAACAGCATTGCAAAAGATACTAAAGGGAATGCTTTAAGAAAAAGAAAAAAAAAAAAGAGAGAGAAGGAGAGAAACACAGGTACAAAGGGACATGAATAAATACCTGTCAATGATAACCTTAAATATAAATGGATTAAATGCTTCAATAAAAAAATAAATAGGGTAGTAGAACGGATACAAAAATATGGCCCACATATATGCTCTCTACAAGAGACACACCTCAAAACAAAAGATTTACACAGACTTAAGGTGAAGGAATGAAAAAAAGTATCCCAAGCAAATGAACATGAAAAAATAGAAAAAAAAAAGCGCAGTAGCAATACTTATATCAGACAAAACGGATTTGACAGGAAAGGCCATAAAATGAGACAAAAGAGAGAATTTCATAATACTGAAGGGAACAATCCATCAAGAATATATAACAGTGATAAACATATTTACACCGAACTTAGGAGCGCCCAAATATATAAGGAAAATACTAGAAGACTACAAGAATGAAATCAACAAAAACACACTCATAATAGAGGACTTCAACATCCCGTTATCAACAATGGACATATATTCAAAGCAAAGAAACAAAAAGGATATTGAGGCACTGAACAACACTATAGACAAAATTGACACAACTGATATATATAGAACTTTTTACCCCAAAGAAGCAAAATATACATTCTTTTAAAATGCACATGGGACATTTTCAAAGATAGACCATATGGTAAAACACAAAACAAACCTCAACAAAGTCAAGAAAATTGAAATTATATCAAGCATCTTCTCAGAACACAATGCCTTGAAACTAGAAATCAACCTCAAAAAAAAAAAAAATCAATGACATTCAAACTCATGGAGAATGAATAAAATGCTATTAAATAATGAATGGGTTAACAATGACATCAAAGAAGAAATCAAGGAATTTCTAGAAACTAATGACAATGAACGCAGAACAGCCCAAAACCTATGGGACACAGCAAAAGCAGTCCTAAGAGGGAAGTTAATAGCAATGCAGGCATATCTGAAAAGTATAGAAGAATCTCAAATAAAAAATCTAACCCTAAAGCTACAAGAACTAGAGGAACCAACAAACAAAGCCCAGGGCAAGTAGAAAAAAGGAAAACATCAAGATAATAGCACAATTAAATGACATAGAGTCTAAACTAACAATTCAGAAGATCAACAAAAGTAGGAGCTGGTTCTTCAAAAAAAAAAAAAAAAAATCGACAAGCCTTTAACCAGGCTCATCAGAAAAAAAGAGAGGGACCAAAATAAATAAAATCAGAAACGAAAGAGGAGAAATCACAACCGCTACAACAGAAGTACTAAGAACTGTAAGAAATTATTACTAACAACTGTATAGCAAGAAATTTGACACCCTAGCGGAAATGGACAAATTCCTGGAAACTCATAGTCTTCAAAAGGTGAATCAAAAAGAAGCAGAAAGCCTGAAGTGACTGATAACAAAGAGTGAAATTAAAGCAGTAATCAAAAAACTCCCGGCACACAAAAGCCCTGGACTGGATGGCTTCACAGGCGAATTTTCAAAAACGGTTAGGGAACAACTAACTCCTACGCTTCTCAAATTATTCGAAAAAATCCAAGAAGCAGGAAAACTTTCAAACACTTTCTATGAAGCCAGTATGACCCTAATTCCAAAACCAGGTCAAGACACAACAAAGAAGGAAAACTACAGGCCAATATCGCTAATGCATATAGATGCTAAAATCCTAAACAAAATATTGGCAACCAGGATCCAACAACACAGTCAAAAGATCATACAGCACAATCAAGTGGGATTCATCTCAGGAATGCAAGCATGGTTTAATATTGGCAAATCAATAAATATAATACACCACCTAAACAAAATGAAAGACAAAAGTCACATGATCATATCAATAGATGCAGAAAAAACATTTGATAAAGTACAACACCCATTTATGATGAAAAAACTCAGCAAAATGGGAATAGAGGGAGCGAACCTCAACATAATTAAAGCTATATAAGAGAAACCTGAACCCAACGTCATACTCAATGGACAAAAACTGAAAGAATTCCCCCTGAGATTAGGAACAAGAAAAGGATGTCCATTCTCTCCACTCCTATTCAACATAGTGTTGAAAGTTCTAGCCACAGCAGTTAGATTAGAAATAAATAAATAAATAAAAGGCATTAAAATTGGTTAAGAGGAAGTAAAACTGTCATTATTTGCAGACGACATGATAGTGTACATAGAAAACCCTATAGATTTTATTAAAAATCTACTCAACTAATATGCAAATTTGGCATAACAGCGGAGTACAAAGTCAATATACAGAAATCAAAGGCATTTCTGTACACCAACAATAAAATTTCAGAGATCAGGGGGACACGCCTGTGGCCAGGAGGGTGAGTGGAGGAGGAGGAAGAGCGGAGGAGGCAGTGGAGGAGGAGGAGGAGCATTATATTTTTTGCTGACTTAAGAATAGCAGCATGAGATGAAGAGAGGAAGATGGCGAAGGAGTGAGGGGAGGCTACATTCTCAGGCTCCCGAGACCCGTCTGTAGTTTGGACTAATTGCAGACAGAACATCTCAGTGAGCAGCTGGACACTGGCAGGAGTCGAGCCTTGGCACTGCTGGATAAGAGAAAAACCATCTGGGAACAACCTGTTTAGTGAAGATAGTGAAAGAAGATAAAGGGACGAAATGGGATTCCTGGCTGGGGTGGCTGCCCAAGCTGCGGCTGAAAGTACACAAAGGCTTTTTGGTGACCACAGGCTTCCCCAGAGGGAAGTCAGGAGGAAAGTGGATCTCTACCAGCGGCAGAGACAGGACTCTACCAGGTGGCATAGGTGCTGAAAGAAGGGAGACAGGGTGCTGCTGAGCAAGTGAAATCGTAACTTTTTCTTTATATTTTTCTCTTGTGAACTACAGAGAGGGGGGGGAAGTTTAGGGGTGAAAGTACATTCTTGAGGAGCGCAGGAGCAGAGATGCGCGCGCTCACTCTGCAACCCTCCCCTTGGGTCGAGGGCGCACATAGGGAAGTGCCATCATTCACTGGCCCAGGTGCACAGGGCCGAGAGTCCAGGGGCCCCTCGGACACACCCCAACAGACATAAGATCAGTGTCCAAATGGGCGCAGGGAGGGACATCTGGATACACAGAAGACTGAGTGCAGTCGCCCCTGGCCAGCTACAGTGGGAGCCAGGCCGGAGTGCCAGGCCAGAGGGCAAAGCATTCACTCAGGTTCGGCTCCTGCCCACCCAGGCAGGTGTAGGAACGGTGGGCGGCTGTGGCGCCTGAACAGCAGGCAGCAGCGAGTCACAGACACTTAACCCGGAGCGCTGCGCTGAGGCTAGTCCCTGGCTGCCTTGGGCGAGCAGGGGCACACAAGTGCAAAAATACCTCGCCGACATCAGTAGGCACCAATCGCTCACTTTCAATATACACGAGTGTCTGGGGCCCAGCACTGGAAGGCGAGAGACCATCTCCTGGAGCACAGTGCGGCAGACCTGAGGATAACTCCCTGGCCAACTTGGGAAACTCCCAGAGCGCTACGCAACAGGCCTGAGACAGGTTCTCAGGCCACCTTACCTGCTCACAGGCGTGCCTACAAAGACACCTTGGCTAGCTCCAACAGACACTGAAGGAACGCACTGAGCAGGGGCCCACTGCTGCAAGGAACAGGAACCTCTGACCCACCTCATTAGACCAGCTGTGGATACAGAAATACAAGACAACACACAAAGGCTGAACTGACATCTCCACAAAAGAATTCAAGATAAAGTGGATAGAGTGACTCTCAATCAACAAGCCAGAAGGAATATCCTAACAAAAAGCATCTGAAATATAACCAGACAGCATAAACAAACGATATAAAAGGTACCCCAAGAACATCAGGCTCAGGAGATCAAAGAGACTGCAACACTGAAACCCCCAGATCTACCATAAAGAATTTCATACCACAAAGGTGGGAAGGCAAAGCAGACAAATCCAAATAACAAAAACAAACAAGAGGAATCCAACATGGTAAGACACAGAAACAACCTCTCAATGAAAAGAAAAGAGGAATCCCCAGAAAGAGAGGTAGATGGAATAGACATAGCCCAAATGTCAGACATGGAATTCAAAACAATGGTGGTGAAGAAGCTCAATATGCTTGAAAACCTCAAAAACAACTATGACAGCCTCCAAGGAAGTTACCAACAGCTCCAAAAAAATTACAGGGAACTTGCAGAGAACTACACCAGCATAAAAAAAGACATAGAAACTATCAACAAGAAACAGGAAGAAATGAAGAATGCAATGTCTGAACTGAAAAACACAGTAGAATCAGTCAAAAGCAGACTAAATGAAGCAGAGGATTGTATTAGTGAGTTAGAGGATAATGTAGGAAACAATTCTCAAATGATACAGCAAAATAAAAAAAGATCGAAAAAATATGAACAAGATGTAAGGGAATTACAGGATAGCATGAGAAGTAATAATATCAGGATCATCGGAATAAGAGAGGGAGAAGAAAAGGAGCATGGAATTGAAAAACTGATAGGAGAAATAGTGACAGAAAATTTTCCAAACTTGATGAGAGAAAAAGTTATGCAAGTCCAAGAAACACTGAGAGTTCCAATAAAAAGGAAACCCCCAAACCCACTCCAAGGCACATCATAGTTAAAATGGCAACATTCAAAGACAAAGAGAGAATCCTAAAAGCAGCAAGAGAAAAACAGCAAATAACTTACAAGGGAGCTCCGATAAGGCTATTGACTGATTTCTCAAGAGAAACATTACAAGCCAGAAGGGAATGGTCAAAAATATTTCAAGCAATGAAAAACAAAGGCCTACAACCAATAATACTCTACCCAGCAAGGCTCTCATTCAAAATAGAAGGTGAGGAGAAACAAGATGGCGGAGGAGTAAGTGGAAGCTACACTAACTTCCTCCCAGAACTAGTCTGGATTTACAATGTAATTTTGGAGAAATCATCTGGAATAACCAACCGAACACCAGCTGGAGAGAAGTCTTATAACCACGAAGAGACAGAAAAGGCCGCTACATCACAACGTGACCGGTAGGGAGTGCGGAGACGCGGAAGGGCTGGCTGGGCTCACACGGATGGCAGCTGAAGGGTCTGAGAAACAGCTCAGCAGCCGGGGATTCCCCCTGAGAAGGGCAGGGTCTAAACCCCCAGCTGAGCTTCCCAGCCTACAGCAACAGAGTGGAAAGTATAATAGTATCCAGCTGAGAAAAGCGAAAAGCCACAGGGTTTCTTGCTAGCCAGAGAGAAACAGCTGCAGAAAAAGAGCTCTTAAGCAGATGACATATGACAATATTCTGCCCCCACTTACCCTGGGCACAAGCAGAGGGAAGACAGAGAGGACAGGAAATGCTTGGGGAGAGTTTGGTGTGGTGGCTTTGAGGGGAGAGCTGGGGAAGTGACCGGTGAGATCCCAGTGCTGACTCATCCCCAGTGCTGCAGGCAGACCATTCCCAGCCAAGTGGCTTCAGCCTGAGGGGAAGCAAAAGCCCTGCCTACAGAAATTAAGCTGCCACACCCACGGTCCTTAAGCCTGACGGCTAATCACAGATTGAATAGATTAACAACTAAAGGAGTCAGACAAAGGCATTAGATCCCTGGAAGTCTCCAATTGGCTGCCTAGGCCCAGACTGGTACAGGATCTGACGCCACCAGGGGCAGATCCAGGAAGTGCAGATCATTCCAAGAAGCACCAACAAACAATGGGAGTCACAAAAATGGGGAGACAGAGAAACAACCCCCCATTGAAAGGAAAGGTAGAGTCCCCAGAAAGAGTGCTAAATGAAATAGAGGGGAGCAAACTACCACATATGGAATTGAAAGCATGGATTATGGAGAAGCTCAAAGAGCTCAGCAGAAACTACAAAGAACTCCAGAAAAACTACAGTGAACTCCAGAAGAACTATAAGGAACTTACTGAGAATTATACCAGCATCAAAAAGGACATAGAAGCTATCAATAAGAGCCAGGAGGAAATGAAGAATACGATCTCTGAATTGAAGAACACAGTAGAAGGAATTAAAAACAGGCTAGAGGAAGCAGAAGATCGGATCAGCGAGCTGGAGGACAATGTAGACAAAAAGTCACAGACAGTTCAACGAAACGAAAAAAGACTGAACAAGACTGAAGAGGTTCTAAGACAGCTGCAGGACAACATGAAACGTAATAATATCCGTATCATAGGAATTCCAGAAGGAGAAGAAGAGCAAGGAATAGAAAACCTCTTTGAAAAACTAATGACAGAAAACTTCCCTAACATGAAGAGAGAAAGAATCATGCAAGTCCAGGAAGCACAGAGGGTCCCAATGAAGATGAACCCCAACAGGCCTACTTCAAGACACATCATAATTAAAATGCCAACATTCAAAGACAAAGAGAGAATCCTAAAAGCAGCAAGAGAGAAACAACTAATAACATATAAGGGAGCTCCAATAAGGCTATCATCAGATTTCTCAGCAGAAACACTACAAGCCAGAAGGGAATGGCAAAATATATTCCAAGTAATGAAAAACAAAGGCCTACAACCAAGAATACTCTACCCAGCAAGGCTCTCATTCAAAATGAAAGGTGAAATAAGGAGTTTCCAAGACAAAAGAAGGCTAAAAGAATACATCTCCACCAAACCGGTATTGCAAGAGATGCTAAATGGTCTGCTTTAAGAAAATGAAGAAAGAGAGAGAGACAGAGAGGAACACGAGTACAAAGGGGGGAAATGGCAATGAATAAGTACTGAAAGAAAGAAGGAACTTCTACCATTTGAAACAACATGATTGAACTAGAGAGAATTATGTTTAGCGAAATAAGCCAGGCAACAAAAGAAAATTACCTTATGCTATCACCTGTTACAGGAAACTAATGAACGACACAAACAAATGAGCAAAATTGAACCAGAGGTATGTAAACAAGGAATAAACTAACAGTAACAAAGGGGGAGATGGGAGGGAGAGAAGGGGGGAAGAAGGGGAAGGGTCTAGTCAAAGAACATGTATAAATGACCCATGGACATGGACAACTGGGTGGAGACTGAATGTGGAAGAAGTGGGGGGCAGGGTGCAGGGAAGCAAGAGGGGGAAAAAAGTGAGACAACTGTAATGGAAAAACAAACAAAAAGAAAAATTTTTAGTGGGGGGAAAAATAAAAATATAAAGAATAGAAATGTAAGTTCAGTGAATATTAGAAGGACAAGGATTTTCCTTCACACTGTATATATTTTCTACCTATCTGATCCCTCCAGAATTTGGCATTCTAAAGAAGTAAGTAATGACCTAAGTTTCTTTGCATAAAACAAATAAGACCAGTTGTTAATAACGGTTTTTTTTACTAAGACTTTGACTGGAATGTCATGCCTAAAGGAGACATGCTTGGGCTTTGGTTGTTACCAAAAAGCTCTGAGCAACTGGGACTGACTTTCAAAGGTAATAAAAGTCCACGAGATAAAAGGCCTTGTACCTTGGATGGAGGAGCGGTCCATAGCAATCTTTCCAGGGAAGGAATGAAGGTTGTTTTCCTGAAAGATGGCTAGAAGGGACTTTAAGGCACAATGGAAAACGAGGAGGACCTGGAAAAGACAGGTGTTTACAGGCAAGGCTGAATGCCAGGTATGTGGCTCAGCTTCTGTGCCCTGAAGGGCAGACTGAAGGTCACCCTAAATGTTCCTTGCGTAAGTTCCAGCAAAGCAGAACTAAAGATCATAAGAGACCATTTGCTGCTCTTGTTGTGTTTCTGCAAATGAACAGGATAAATTAAAAATGAACTTAATGCAGTCCCTTTAATGACAGGGAGGGTAATCTTAGGGAGAAAAATCATGATTCAAGGAAGATCACAATGCCCAGTGGTAGACTATAAAGTAGTGCAGCTAAGCGTCTTTAAAGTTTCTTTTCATTTAAAATTTGTTTTCATTTGAAAGTTAAACTATGTCTGTGGCATTATCAAAGATGTTTAATTTACAGGCAAGAAGAATGTCAGATGCCTTGCAACTGTATGTCTTTCCGATAAGAAAGTCCTACAGATTTAGAGACTTGTATGTGGGTGATGTTACATAAATTAACATGTGTTTTCTGTTTTCAAAGGGCATAAGCCTACGATCTCATTACCTGAGTGATTGTCTGTACGTATAGGCCTCACTTAATCCTGTCTGCATTGCTGCCTCCTGAGACTCAATGGTTTGGCTGAACTAAGTGGCTGGGTTGGTGAAGAACGGAGTGGTCTGTGGGCTTCACTTTAAAACTGGTTTCTCTTTTCTATCCTAATGGCTTGGACAGAAAGAGCCCAGAGGCCTGAGAGGGGGGAAACCTAAAATATTTCCCTCAGTCCAAACTAAGTATAATGGGCAAAAGGGTTTTGGACAGGTGAGATGTACCTGGCATACTTTCCTCCAAAGAAGCCCTTCTTTTCCCTAATGTGGGACATTGAAAAATTAATACCTGTCTTTTGTCATCTAGTGGTTACGGATTGAATGATATCCTTTAACCCTGTTGCCCCCAGAATACAACAAGGATGCCAGCCTGTTAAACCAAGCATGTCATTGTCCAGAGACAGCTAACCAACCTGGAGTCTGCACGATTCTTCCCCTTGTGGGAAGGCCACCCTACCCTCCACACCCCCACTCCTATTAGGGATTTCTTGACACAAGGGTAGGTAGGACGACGACCATGTCCAGCTTGAAGCAGCTAGAGGAGTTTGAGACCTTCGTCCTTTGTCCTTTATAAGATTGTAAAGGGTCTTAAGTCTGAGAGGGAGGGATTGTTATTTTTTATTGTTAAAATATTTAACTAATTAATTAATTATTTTTTAAAAAAGAAGAAGAATATATGAAAGGGTGAGGCAGGAGAGCTTGTATGTACGACCCATGGGCATGGACTTGGGGAGGGGATCATTGGGGAAGGGGGGTGCTGGGCAGAGGGGAGCAAAGGGGAAAAAATTGGAACTAGTGTAACAATATAATCAATAAAATATACTTCAAAAAAAAACAGAAGGTGAAATAAGGAGTTTCTCAGACAAAGGAAGACTAAAAGAGTACATCTCAACAAAACCAGCATTGCAAGAGATGCTAAAGGGAATATTCTAAGAAAAAGAAAGAGAAAAAACAAAAAAAGAGTAGAGGAACAGAGATACAAAGGGAAACGAATAAATAATGTCAATAATAACCTTAAATGTAAATGGATTATATGCTCCAATTAAAAGACATAGGATAATGGAATGGATAAGAAAACAGGACCCACATATTTGCTGTCTACAAGAAACACACCTCAAAACAAAAGATTTACATAGACTGAAAGTAAATGGATATAAAGAAATATTCCAAGCAAATGGACCTGAAAAACTGCTGGGGTAGCATTCCTCATATCAGACAAAACGGATTTCAAAGCACGGGCAATAAAGACAAAGAAGGACATTTCATAATACTTAAAGGAACAATCCGTCAAGAAGATATAACACTGATAAACATATATGCACCCAACATAGGAGCACCCAAATACATAAGGCAAATACTAGAAGACCACAAGAAGAATATTAACAACACACTCAAACTTGGGAACTGTAACAATCCATTATCAACAATAGGCAGATCATCCAAGCAAAGAAACACCAAAGATATACAGGCATTGAACAACACACTAAACCACATGGACTTAACTGATATATATAGAACTTTTCACCCCAAAGAAGCAAAATATACATTCTTTTCAAAGGCACATGGGACATTTTCAAAGATAGACAACATGATAGGACACTAAACAAGCCTCAACAAATTCAAGAAAGTTGAAATCATATCAAGCATCTTTTCAGACCACAATGCCTTGAAACTAAAAATCAATCTCAGAGAAAAAAATCAAAGACACCCAAACTCATGAAGAATGAATAACATGCTATTAAATAATGAATGGGTTAACAATGACATCAAAGAGGAAATCAAGAAATTTCTAGAAACTAATGATAATGAACACACAGCAGTCCAAAACCTATGGGACACAGCAAAAGCAGTCCTAAGAGGGAAGTTCACAGCAATACAGGCATATCTGAAAAGGATAGAAGAATCTCAAATAAAAAATCTAACCCTAAAGCTACAAGAACAAGAACAACAATAACAAACAAAGCCCAGGGAAGAAGAGGGAAGGAAATCATCATCATCAGAGCAGAATTAAATGACATAGATACCAACAAACTATTGAAAAGATCAATGTAACTAGGAGATGGTTCTTCAAAAAAATAAAATTGACAAGCTTCTGCCACGCTCATCAAGAGAAAACAGATAAGAAAAAAAAAAAAAGAGAGAGAAAACAGAGAAGACCGAAATAAACAAAATCAGATATTAAAGAGGAGAAATCACGACGGTGATACCACAGAAATAGAAACGATTCTAAGAAATTACTACAAAGAACTGTATGGCAAGAAATTTGACAACCTGGAAGAAATGCACAAATTTTTAGAAACATATAACCTTCCAAAACTGAATCAAGAAGAATTAGAAAGTCTCAACAGTCCAATAACAAAGAAGAAAATTGAAACAGTAATCAAAAATCTCCCAGCACACAAAAGCCCTGGAACGGATGGCTTCAATGGGGAATTTTACAAAACATTTAGGGAAGAAGTAACTCCTACCCTCCTCAAATTATTCCAAAACATCCAAGAAGAGGGAAAAATCCTAAACTCTTTCTATGAAGGCAGTATTACCGTAATCCCAAAACCAAGTCAAGAGACAACAAAGAAAGAAAACTACAGGTCAATATCACTGATGAACATAGATGCTAAATCCCTCAACAAAATATTAGCATACAGGATCCAGCAATACATCAAAAAGATCATACACCACAATCAAGTGGGATTCATCCCAGAGATGCAAGGATGGTTTAAGATTCGCAAATCAATAAATATAATACATCACCTAAACAGAATGAAAGACAAAAACCACATGATCATATCAATAGATGCACAACAAGCATTTGGTAAAGTACAACACCGATTTGTGATGAAAATACTCAGCAAAATGGGAATAGACGGAGCATACCTTAACATAATTAAGGCTATATATGAGAAGCCTGAAGCCAACATCATACTCAATGGACAAAAACTGAAAGCATTCCCCCTAAAATCAGAAACTAGACAAAGCTGTCCACTCTCTTTACTCCTATTTAACATAGTATTGGAAGTCCTAGCCACAGCAATCAGACAAGAAAAAAGAAAAAAAAAGGCGTCCAAATAGGGAAAGAAGTAAAACTATAATTATATGCAGATGATATGATAGTATACCTAGAAAACCCTATAAACTCCACTAAAAGACTACTCGATATAATAAGTAAATTTGGCAAAATAGCAGGGTACAAAATAAATATACAGAAATCTAAGGCATTTCTGTACACCAACAATAAAATATCAGAGAAAGAGACAAAAAAGAAAATACCATTTACTATAGCAACAAGAAAAATAAAATACCTAGGAATAAACTTAACGAAAGAGATAAAAGACCTGTACACTGAAAATTACGTAACATTGAAGAAAGAAATTAAGGAAGATACAAATAAATGGAAGCGAATACCATGTTCTTGGATGGGAAGAATCAACATCATCAAAAGGGCCATACTACCCAAAGCAATTTACAGATTCAATGCAATCCCTACTAAAATACCAATGACATATTTCACAGACCTAGAACAAATACTCCATAAATTCATAGGAACCAAAAAAGACCCGGAATAGCAAAAGCAATCTTAAGACAGAAGAACACAGCAGGAGAAATCACGATACCAGACATCAAACAATACTACAAAGCCACTGTGATCAAAACAGTCTGGTACTGGCATAAGAACCGACATATAGATCAGTGGAACAGATAGAGAGCCCAGAAATAAATCCAGTCCTCTATGGTCAACTAATATTTAATAAAGGAGGAAGGAACATAAAATGGAGTGAGAAGAGCCTCTGTAACATGGTGCTGGGAGAATTGGACAGGGATCTGCAAAAAAATGAAACTAGAACACCAATTTACACCACACACGAAAATAAACTCAAGATGGATTAAAGACTTAAATGTAAGCCGTGATACCATAAAAGTCCTAGAGGAAAACATAGGCAGGAAAATTTCAGATATCTCATGTAACAATATCTTCACGGATACATCTCCGAAGGCAAGAGAAATAAAGGAAAAAATAAGCCAATGGTACTACATCAAACTAAAATGTTTCTGCTCATCAAAAGAAAACATCAGCAAGATGAAAAGAAAACCAACCATATAGGAAAATATATTTCCCAATGATATCACAGACAGGGGACTTATCTCCAAAATATATAAAGAGCTTATATGACTCAACATCAAGAAAACAAACAAATTAAAAAATGGCAAAGGACCTGAACAAACACTTCTCTGAAGAGGACATACAGATGGTCCATAGACACATGAATAAATGCTCAACATCTTTAGCCATCAGAGAGATGCAAATAAAAACCTCGATGAGATACCACTTTACAGCAGTCAGAATGGCCATCATCAACAAATCAACAAACAACAAGTGCTGACGAGGTTAAGTAGAAACAGGAACCGTACTGCACTGGTGGTGGGAAGGCAGACTGGTACAGCCACTATGGAAAACAGTATGGAATTATTACCTCAGAAAACTAAAAATGGAACTGTCTTTTGAACCAGCGATTCCACTGCTAGGATTATACCTGAAAAATTCTAAACCCTAATTCAAAAGAACTTATGCACCCCTTTGTTCATAGCAGCACTGTTTACAATAGCTAAGTGCTGGAAACAGCCTAAGTGCCCACCTGTAGATGAGTGGATCAAAAAACTGTGGTACATTTACACAATGGAATACTATGCTGCAGAGGGAAAGAAGGAACTCCTGCCATTTGCAACATGGATGGAACTAGAGAGAATTATGCTTAGTGAAATAAGCCAGGCAAAGAAAGAAAAATACCATATGATATCACCTAATACAGGAAACTAAAGAACATCATAAACAAACGAACTAAATAGGACAAGGATCAGAATAGCAGTCAATAGGGGGAGGGCGGAGTGAGAGAACGGTGACAAGTAAGGGAAGGGTTTAGTAAAGGAACGTGTATAAATGACTCATGGACATGGACAACGTGGAGGGATACAATTGTGGGAGAATGGGTAGGTGGGCTGGGGGAGAGCAATGGGGGAAAAATATGACAACTGTAATTGAGAAACCGAAAAGTGAAAGCGAAAATAAATAAATAAATGGAGAATAAAGGAAGGCTCTTTCTTTAGGTAATATGCTATTGATAAGTGTAAAAATACTAGTTAGAAAGTCACCATTTCATAACTATCTGAGAAAAGACGGATTCAGATCAGAATCAGCCATGGATGCCAAAACTATTGGATGAGAGTTTCGGAGAAACACTATTTCACATTATCTCAAAGACTTTCCCATAGACTACTTATGACTTACAAAGGTAAAGATGGTAACTTCATAGTGAAGAGAGATGTGATACACCTAAAGCACCTCTTACTGAGTGGTTTGTCCCAAGTGTATTACCTGAACACAATTCAAACTAAGGGACAACTGGCCTAAAATCTTCAAAAATTCCGATATTATGGAATACCAAGAAACCTGGAGAAACTTTCTAAATTAAAGGGATTAAAGAGGCATGACAAGTAAATGCAATGCATGATCCTGGATTTGATTCTGGATCAGGGGTGAACTCTAAATATGGACTATAGATTAGATAACACTGTCACATCAAAGTTACTTTTTTTGAACTTTTGTTTACTATAATAAGAGAATGTTCTTTTCATTGAAAAATGCATGATGAAAGATTCTGGGGTGAAGATGCAGGGGATGTCATCTAACTCTGAAAAAGTTCAATAAAAAAACTCTTTATATATGTTGTATGTAATATATAAAAAAAATAAGAACATGTTATATCTAAAAGGGGAAGGATAAAGGAAATATGGCCATGTTAAAATTGTGAATCTGAATCACAATTGTACTGTTTTTGCAACTCTGATGAAAGTATTTGAAAATAAAAAGTTAAAAGAAAACAATAAAAATAAAAAATAAAAATAAATAATGAATGGTTTAACAATGACATGAAGAAAGAAATCAACCTTTGGAGCTTTGGACATCCATCCACCAGAAGCAATTTTATGCTCTTATGAGTCAATTAAAGATTGAACTGGAGCTTCCAAGAAGAAGGTTGCCGAAGATGGCGGTGGGTAGGGGCAGTGTTCTCAGCTCGCTCCTGTTAAGGAGAGACTCCAGGAACGAATGCGGAGAGGAGTGACTGAGTGAGTGTGGATCTCCGATAGCGTGAACAGGGAGGAGACTGGGAGCAGCGTGGAGTGGGGTGGAGGTGTTTACCACTCACTGCAGGCTGTCATTCGGGGACCCGGTGCATCTGCAGTACCAAGCCGGAGAGCTCAATAGCCGAGAATTGCTTGGAGGCTCCCCCTGCTAGGGGCGCACCGATAAGTGAATTCTTGTAGGGAGTTAGGGAGAGGATTCGGCTGAAAAAGCCAGAGGAGGGAGAGAACAGTGAACAACCAGGACTGGGAGAAACTGTGTGATCTGAGTCTAGAGAGAAACCTCCTCAGCTGCAACCTCCGACCAAAAGCTCAGCATTCCTGTCGTGCGCAGCACTTGCGCTAGGACCCTACAGAAAAAAGAGACAGTTTTGGGGCAAGGAGACGGGCCACACAGAAAAGCTGCTGCGGAACTCCGGACCGGGGGAGAGCTCCTGAGCAAGAGAGCAGTGCATGCCCCCGGTGCTTTGAGTGATCGCGCTAGAATCCCACAGAACAAAAGGCGGGTTTGGGGCTAGGAGAGAAATAGGGCGCACAGGACGTGTAAGTAGGGAAAACAGCGGAGGCGGTGGTTCTGGAGTGGAGACCGTTTTAGGGCGGGAAGAAGGGCCCACAGGGAAAGGCTGCTGCGGAGCTCCAGACTGGTGGAGAGCTCCTGCGTAGGAGAGCACTGCGCTGACCAACCACACTAGAATCCTGCAGAACAAAGGAATGGTGCTGGGGCGGGAAGAGAGATAGAGAGCGCAGGCCTATAGACAGGGAAGCCAGCAGAAGCTGTAGCCGGAATAGATAGTTTTGGGGCAAGGGGAAGAGCCCACGTGGGAAAGCCACTGCAGAGCTCCAGACCAGGGGAGAGGTCATGGGCAGGAGAGTGCCACTGGGCCTGGTGCTTTGACCGACTGTGCCAGAGTCCTGTAGGACAAAGGGACGGTCTTGAGATAGGGAGAGAAGGGTACGCAGGCATATAGACAGGGAAGAGAGCAGAAGCTGTAGCCTGGGAATAGAGACACGACTGGAGGCAGGGCGGGATTGCTGGCAGGCAAAGGCTGGACCAACAGTGGGAAGGAGTAGCTGGACAAGCCTGAGGGGGGGCTGAGGGTGCCACAGGAGGGGACAACTAAACGCAGCTCACAGCAGAGCGGCAGTAGGCCCACGAATAAAAGACTAGCAATCCCGGAATCAAGCAGGACCTTCCCACAGCCAGCCAACCAACCAGAAAAGATTTGAAACCCATGGAATTTTGAATAGGGGCAGACTCAGGAAGGAAGGAAGGAAGGAAAAACAAAAAACAAACAAACCAAAAATACCCAGAGACTGTGCCTAAAAGTAGAATTGAGTTAAAATCCTCTCATTCTTTTATTTCTCACTCTCTCTCTACTACCCCTCTTGTCCTTTCTTATTCTCTCTCCTTTTCTCCCCTTCTCTTCCCTCCCTTCTCTCCCCTTAGCATGTCTCCCGTTCATCCTATTCTTTGTTAATTTTTTAATTATAAGTTCTCTCCCTTTCCTTCTTATTCCCTTCTTCTAATTCCTTTCCCTCCCCCTTATCCTCGTCCTCCCTCCGTTTCCTTTCTCTCTCTCTCCTTTCTCTATGCTAAGCACTTTCAATTTTATTAAATTTCTTTCTTTCTTTTGTCCCCCTTCAGTCTACATTCGTTATTCTTTCCTCCCTTTCCCTTACTTTCCTTCTCTCCCTATAAATATTCTCTCTCTTTCTTTCTCTCTCCCTATTCCACTATATATTCTAATCTTTTAATATTTAAATTTTAATTTTAATCTATTCCCCTCCCCCTTCAACCTCCCCTTCTTAACCCGTCTCTATTTCCACCCCATCCCCTCATTTCTTTCTCTCCCTCTTGTATTACTCTCCTTCATCCTATCTTTTCTCAACTCTTCAATTTCAATCTTTCCCTCACTAATATCTCCTATTCCTCTTGATTTCCCTCCCTCCACCGTGTTCTTTCACTCCCCCATCCTCTTCCTTTCCCATCTTTTACTCCTCTCTCTCTATATTCTCTCTTTCTCTCTATCTTGCTATTTTATATCATGTTTTAATCTCCTAATTTTTTTTATAGTAGATATATTTTTTAAATTTTTATCTGGCCCCCCCCTATTCTCCCTCCCCTTCTTCTTTCGTTCTCTCTCCTACCCTTCTCTTCTCTACTTTCTCTCTCTCTTTCCTCTCTCCCTTCCTGTCTTGATATTTTCTACTCTGTATTTTTATTCTTGAAAAATTCTTTCTCAATCTGTTTCCTACCTTCTAACTTCCTCAGCCCTGTGCTTCAATTTCTGGCTGTCTGTCTCCCTGGATGTCTGTTGTGTCTATCCTCCCTTCCATGCTAAACATATAGCATATACCGATTATATAATCCTAATACTATACACTTCCACCTTCTGACTACACACTGTAACCCCTCCTCCTTTTCAAACATAAAGTGTAAATGTTAATTGCTGTCTTACATAACCTTGATCCCAATTGCTAATATTACTATATCAACTTCTCACTCAAAAATTACCCTTCTATCATTTTTTTAAAATAATTTATTTATTTGTTTATTTTTTATTTTTAGAGAGAGGGGAAAGGAGAAAGAGAATGAGGGAAACATCACTGTGTGGTTGCCTATCACTCGTGCCCCCAACTGGGGACCTGACATGCAACCTAGTCATGTGCCCTGACTGGGAATCAAACCAGCGACACTTTGCTCGCAGGCCGACGCTCAATCCACTGAGCCACAGCAGCCAGGGCTCACCCTTCTTTCATTTAAAACAACTCCTATCTGTTTCTCCTACGAAATAAGAGTCCGAATATCTCCACAAGTATATTAATACGGGCTCATTTGCAACCTATAGTGAGATTGTAATTGGGGGAGATATGGGAGGGTGTGGGTTTCTTGCCTGGGTTGTGTGATTATGTTTTAGCAGCACCTCCACAAAAGATCTCAAGACAAGGTGGGCAGAGTGACACTCAATCAACTAACCAGAGAAAAAGATGCACCAAGGGGTAGCTGAAATACAACCAGACAGAATAAAGAAATAACATTAAGGACAACACAGATGGAGATCCAAGATGGTGGAGGAGTAAGTGGAAGCAACACTAACCTCCTCCCAGGACCAGCCAGTGCTGACTCAGCCCCAGTACAGCAGACAGACAATTCCCCTCCAAGTGGCGTCAGACTAAGGGGAAATAAAAGCCCTGCCTACAGAAATTAAGCTGCCACACCCACGGTCCTTAAGCATGATGGCTAATAACGGATTGAGTAGATTAACAACTAAAGAAGACAGACAAAGGCAGTGGATCCCTGGAAGTCTCCAATAGACTGCCTAGGGCCAGTCTGGTACATGATCTGACACTACCAGAGGCAGACCCAGGAAGTGCAGACCATTCTAAGAAGCACCAACAAACAATAGGAATCACAAAAATGGGGAGACAGAGAAACAACCTTCCATCAAAAGGAAAGGTAGAATCCCCAGAGAGAGTGCTAAATGAAATAGAGGGGAGCAAAATATCAGATACGGAATTCAAAACATCGATTATGGATCAGCTGAATGAGCTCAGCGGAAACTAAAATGAACTCCAGGGAAACTACAAGGAACTCCAGAAAAACTACAAGGACCTTACAGAGAATTACACGAGCATGAAAAAGGACATAGAAGCTATCAATAAGAGCCAGTAGGAAATGAAGAATATGATCTCTGAATTGAAGAACACAGCAGAAGGAACTAAAAGCAGGCTAGAGGAAGCAGAAGACCGGATCAGCGAGCTGGAGGGCAATGTACACAAAAACTCCCAGACAGTGCAACAAAATGAAAAAAGACTGAACAAGACCGAAGCGGTTTTAAGACAACTGCAGGAAAACATGAAATGTAATAATATCCGTATCATAGGAATTCCAGAAGGAAAAGAAGAGCAAGGGATACAAAATCTCTTTGAAAAACTAATGACAGAAAACTTTCCTAACATGAGGAGAGAAAGTGTCATGCAAGCCCAAGAAGCAGAGAGGATGCTAATGAAGATGAACCCCAACAGGCCCACCTCAAGACACATCATAATGAAAATGGCAACATTCAAAGACAAAGAGAGAATCCTAAAAGCAGCAAGAGAGAAACAGCTAATAACATACAAGGGAGCTCCAATAAGGCTATCATGACATTTCTCAGCAGAACCACTACAAGCCAGAAGGGAATGGCAAAAAATATTCCAAGCAATGAAAAACAAAGGCCTACAACCTAGAATACTCTACCCAGCAAAACTCTCATTCAAAATGGAGGGTGAAATAAGGAGCTTCCAAGAAAAGAGAAGGCTAAAAGAATACATCTCCACCAAACCAGCAATGCAAGGGATGCTAAAGGGTCTGCTTTAAGAAGATAAAGAAACAGAGAGAGACAGAGAAGAACATGAGTACAAAGGGGGAAAATGAGAATGAATAAGTACTTATCGGTAATAACCTTAAATGTAAATGGATTAAATGCTCCAATTAAAAGACATAGGGTAGCTGAATGGATTAGAAAGGATGACCCATATATATGCTGTCTACAAGAGACCCACTTAAGAACAAAAGCTCTACATAGACTCAAAGTAAAAGGATGAAAAAAAGTATTTCAAACAAATGGACATGAAAACAAAGCTGGGGTAGCAATACTTATATCAGACAAAACAGATTTCACAGCAATGTCCATAAAAAGAGACAAAGAAGGGCATTTCATAATACTTAAGGGAAAAGTACATCAAGAAGATATAACCCTTATAAATATATATGCACCCAACTTAGGAGCACCCAAAGATATAAGAAAAATTTTGAAAGACTCCAAGAAAGATATAGAGAGCAACACACTCATAGTAGGGGACTTTAACACCCCATTGTCAACAATGGACAGATCTTCGAAGCAAAGAAACACCAAAGATATTGAGGCACTGAACAACACTCTAGATCAAATGGACTTAGTCGATATATATACAAGTTTTCATCCCAAAGAAGCAAAATATACATTCTTCTCAAGTGCACATGGGTCATTTTCAAAGACAGACCACCTGGTAGGACACAAAACAAGTCTTAAGAAATTCAAGAAAATTGAAAGTATATCAAGCATCTTCTCAGATCACAATGGCTTAAAATTGGAAATCAACCTCAAGGAAAAAACTCAAAAACATTCAAACTCATGGAGAATGAATAACATGCTATTAAATAATGAATGGGTTAACAATGACATCAAGGAAGAAATCAAAAAGTTTCTCGAAACTAATGATAATGAACACACACCAACCCAAAACCTATGGGATACAGCGAAAGCAGTCCTGAGAGGAAAGTTCATAGCAATACAGGCCTATCTAAAAAAGCTAGAAAAATCCCTAATAAAAAATTTAACTCTACAGCTACAAGAAATAGAGGAAGAACAACAACCAAAACCCATTTCAAGTAGAAGGAAGGAAATCATCAAGATCAGAGCAGAATGAAATGACAGAGACTAAACTAACAATTCAAGAGATCAACAAAAGTAGGAGCTGATTCTTTGAAAAGATAAACAAAATTGACAAGCCTTTAACCAGGCTCATCAAGAAAAAAAGAGAGAGGACCCAAATAAATAAAATCAGAAACGAAAGAGTAGAAATCACAACTGATACAACAGAAATAAAAAGGATTGTAAGAAATTATTATGAACAACTGTATGGCAAGAAATTTGACATCCTAGAGGAAATGGACAAATTCCTGGAAACCTATAGTCTTCCCAAACTGAATCAAGAAGAAGTAGAAAGTCTGAATAGACCAATAACAGCTAGTGAAATTGAAGCAGTAATCAAAAAACTTCCAGCACACAAAAGCCCTGGACTGGATGGCTTCACAAGTGAATTCTACAAAACATTTAGGAAAGAACTAACTCCTATCCTCCTCAGACTATTTCAAAAAATACAAGAAGAAGGAAGACTCCCAAACTCGTTCTATGAAGTCAGTATAACCCTAATTTCAAAAGCAGGTCAAGATGCAACAAAGAAAGAAAACTACAGGCCAATATCGCTGATGAACATAGATGCTAAAATCCTCAACAAAATATTGGCAAATCGGATCCAGCAACACATTAGAAAGATTATACACCACGATCAAGTGGGATTCATCTCAGGGATAAAAGGATGGTTTAATATTCGCAAATCAATAAACGTAATACACCACGTTAACAAAATGGAAGACAAAAACCACATGATCATATCAATAGATGCAGAAAAAGCATTTGATAAAGTACGACACCCATTTATAACAACAACTCTCAGCAAAATGGGAATAGAGGGAGCATACCTCAACATAATAAAGGCCATATACGAGAAACCTGAAGCCAACATCATACTCAATGGGCGAAAACTGAGAGCATTCCCCCTGAGATCAGGAACAAAACAAGGATATCCGCTCTCTCCACTCCTATTCAACATAGTCTTGGAAATTCTGGCCACAGCAATCAGACAAGAAAGAGAAATAAAAGGCATCCAAATTGGAAAAGAGGAAGTAAAACTGTCAGTATTTGCAGATGACATGATAGTGTACATAGAAAACCTTATAGACTCCACAAAAAAACTACTCAACCTACTAAGTGAATTCAGCAAAATAGCAGGATACAAAGTCAATATTAAGAAATTGAAGGCATTTTTATACACCAAGAATAAAAATTCAGAGATAAAAACTGAAAGAAAAATCCCATTTACCATAGCAACAAGAAAAATAAAATACCTAGGAATAAACTTAACCAAGGAGGTAAAAGACCTGTACTCAGAAAACTACAAAACACTGAAGAAAGAAATTAAAGAAGATACAAATAAATGGAAGCATATACCATGCTTATGGATGGAAAGATTCAACATCATTAAAATGTCCATAGTACCCAAAACAATTTATAGATTCAATGCAATCCCTATTAAAATACCAGCAACGTATTTCACAAACCTAGAACAAATACTTCAAAAATTTATATGGAACCAAAATAGAACCTGAATAGCCACAGCAATTTTGAGGAAGAAGAACACAATAGGAGGAATCACAATACCTGATATCAAACTATACTACAAGGCCACACTAATCAAAACAGTTTGGTACTGGCATAAAAACAGACATATAGATCAATGGAACAGAATTGAGAGCCCAGAAATAAACCCAGGTTCATATAGTCAACTAATATTTGACAAAGGGGGAAATAACATCAAATGGAGTGAAAAGAGCCTCTTCAACAAATGGCGTTGGGAGAGCTGGACAGGGATATGTAAAAAAATGAAACTAGACTACCAACTTACACCATACACCAGAATAAACTCAAATTGGATCAAAGACGTAAATGTAAGCCGTAACACCATAAAAGTCCTAGAGGAAAAAATAGGCAGGAAAATTTCAGATATCCCACGTAGCAACATTTTCACTGATATATCTCCTAAGGCAAGGGAAATAAAGGAAAGAATAAACAAATGGGACTACATCAAACTAAAAAGTTTCTGCTCAGCGAAAGAAAACATCAGCAAGATGAAAAGGAAACCAACCATATGGGAAAACATATTCGCCAATGACATCTCAGACAAGGGATTGATCTCCAAAATATATAAAAAAACTCATATGACTCAACACCAAGAAGACAGACAACCCAATTAAAAAGTGGGCAAAGGACCTGAACAAACACTTCTCCAAAGAGGACATACAGAGGGCCCATAGACATATGAAAGAATGGTCAACATCATTAACCATCAGAGAGATGCAAATAAAAACTACAATGAGATACCACCTCACACCAGTCATGATGGCCATCATCAACAAATCGAGAAACAACTTGTGCTGGAGAGGATGCGGAGAAATGGGAACCCTGGTGCATTGCTGGTGGGAATGCAGACTGGTGCGGCCACTATGGAAAACAGTTTGGAATTTCCTCAAAAAACTAAAAATGGAACTGCCTTTTGAACCAGCAATTCCATTGCTAGGATTATATCCGAAAAATCCTGAAACAGCAATTCAAAAGAACCTATGCACTCCAATGTTCATAGCAGCACTATTTGCAATAGCCAAGTGCTGGAAACAACCTAAAAGCCCATCTGTAGTTGAGTGGATCAAAAAACTGTGGTACATTTACACAATGGAGTACTATGTAGCAGAAATAAAGAAGGAACTTCTCCTATTTGCAACAACATGGATGGAACTAGAGAGAATAATGCTTAGTGAAATAAGCCAGGCAATGGAAGAAAAATACCTTATGCTATCACCTATTACAGGAAACTAATGAACAACACAAACAAATGAGCAGAATTGAACCAGAGCTATGTAAACAAGAAGTAGACTAACAGTAACAAGGGGGGAGGTGTGAGGGAGAGAAGGGGGTAAGAAGGGTAAGGGTCAAGTCAAAGAACATGTATAAATGACCCGCGGACATGGACAACTGAGTGGGGACTGAATGTAGGGGAAGGGAGGGACCGGGTGCAAGGAAGCAAGAGGGGGGAAAAAGTGAGACAACTGTAATGGAAAAACAAACAAAAAATTTTTGTAGTGGGGGAAAAATGAAAATATGAAGAATGGAAATGCCAGTTCAGTGAATATTAGGAGAAAGATTTTACTTTACGCTGTATATATTTCTCCCTATCTGATCCCTCCAGAGTTTGGCATTCTAAACAAGTATGTAATGACATAAGTTTCTTTGCATAACACTAATAAGACTTGTTGTTAATAGAGGTTCCTTTTTCTTTTTTTTTGACCAAGTCTTTGACTGGAATGTCAAGCCTAAAGGAGACATGCTTGGGCTCAGGTTTTTACCAAAAAGCCCTGAGGAACTGGGAATGACTTTCAAAAGTAATAAAAGCCCGCGAGATAAAAGGCCTGGTATTATCTTTACTTGTGCGGTCCACAGCCATCTTTCCAGGGAGGGAACGAAGGTTGTTTTCCTGAAAGATGGCTAGAAGGGACCTTAAGGCACAATGAAAAACCAGAAAGACTTGGAAAGGACAGGTGTGTACAGGCAAGGATGAATGCCAGGTATGTGGCCCAGCTTCTGTGCCCTGAAGAGCAGACTGAGGGTCACCCTAAATGTTCCTTGGGTAAGTTCCAGCAAAGCAGAACTAAAGATCATAAGTGATCATTTGCTGCTCTTGTGTTTATGCAAATGAACAGGAAAAATTAAAAATGAACTTAATGTAGTCCCTTTAATGACAAGGAGGGTAATCTTAGGGAGAAAAATCATTATTCAAGGAAAACCACAATGATCAGTGTTAGACTATAAAGTAGTGCGGCTAACCGTCTTAAAAGTTTCTTTTCATTTAAAATATGGTTTCACTTGAAAATTAAACCATGTCTCTGATATCATCAAAGATATTCAAGTTGCAGGCAAGTAGAATGTCAAGTTTCTTCCCAATAAGACAGTCTTACAGATTTAGAGACTTGTTTGTGAGTTATGTTACATAAATTAACATGTGTTTTCTGTTTTCAAAGGGCATAAGCCTATGACCGCATTACCTGAGTGATTGTCTGCACATATAAGCTTCACTTAATCCTCTCTGCAGCGCTGCTTCCTGAGACTCAACGGTTTGGCTGAACTAAATGGCTGGGTTGGTGAAGAATGGGGTGGTCTGTGGGTTTCACTTTAAAACTGGTTTCTCTTTTCTATCCTAATGGCTTGGACAGAAGAGACCCAGAGTTCTGAGAGGGGGGAAACCTAAACTATTTACCTCAGCCCAAACTAAGTATAATGGGCAAAAGGGTTTTGGATAGGTGAGATGTGCCTAGCACACATTCCTCCAAAGAAGCCCTTTTTTTCTTTTTTTTCCCCTAATGTGGAACATTGAAAAATTAATCACTGCCTTTTGTCATCTAGTAGTTATGGATTGAATGATGTCTTTTAACCCTTTTTGCCAAATCTGTTGCCCCCAGAACACAACAAGGATGCCAGCCTGTTAAACCAAGCACGCCGTTGTCTGGAGACCGCCAACTGACCTGGAGTCTGCACGATCCTTCCCCATGTGGGAAGGCCACCCTCCCTGCCACACCCCCACTATTATTAGGGATTTCTGGACCCAAAGGTAGGTAGGACGACGACCATGTTCAGCTTGAAGCAGCTAGAGGAGCTTGAGACCTTCGCCCATTGTCCTTTACAAGATTACAAAGGTCTTAATATCTGAGAGGGAGGGATAGTTATTTTTTATTGTTAAAATAATTAATTAATCACATATTTACTAAAAAGAAAAAAAAGGAAAGAAATCAAAAATTTCTGGAAACAAATGATAATGAACACACAACAGACCAAAACTTTTGGGACACAGTGAAAGCAGTCCTGGGAGGGAAGTCCATAGCAATACAGGCCTACCTAAAAAGAATGGATGAATCTCAAATAAAAAATCTAACCCAAGAGCAACAAGAACTAGAGGAATAACAATAACAAAGAAAAACAAAACAGAGCGATAGAAGGAAGGAAATCATCAAGATCACAACAGAATTAAAAGACATAGAGACTAAATAAATAATTCAAAAGATCAATAAAATTAGGATTTGGTTCTTTGAAAAGATAAAGAAAATCAACAAGCCTTTAACCAGGCTCATCAAGAGAAAATGAGAGAAGACCCAAATAAACAAAATCAGAAAGGTAAGAGGAAAAATTACAACCAATACCAAAGAAATACAAAGGATTGTAAGAAATTATTACAAATGACTATATGGCAAGAAAGTTGACAACCTAGATGAAATGAACAGATTTCTTGAAATATATAGTCTTCCAAAACTGAATCAAGGAGCAGAAAGCTGAATAGATGGATAACGTCTAGCGAAAGTGAAGCAGTAATGAGAAAACTCCAGGCACAAAAAAGACATGGACTGCATGGCCTCACAAGAGAATTTTACAAAACATTTAGGGAAAAACTCCTATCCTCAAATTATTCAAAACAACAACAACAACAACAAGAGGGAAGACTCCCAAACTCTTTCCATGAGGCCTGTATTATCCTAATTCCAAAACCAGGTGAAGACACAACAAAGAAAGAAAACTATAGGTTGTATTGCTGATGAACATGGATGCTAAAATCCTCAATAAAATATTGGAAAACAGGATCCAGCAACACATTAAAAAGATCATACAGCATGATCAAGTGGGATTCATCCCATGGATGCAAGGATGGTTTAATATTCACAAATCAATAAGCATAATATACCACGTAAACAAAATGAAGGACAAAAGTCACATGATCATATCAACAGGTGCTGAAAAAGCATTTGATAAAGTGCAACACCCATTTATGATTAAAACACTCAGCAAAATGGGAATAGAGGGAGCATACCTCAACATAATAAAGGGCATATATGAGAAACCTGCCACCTACATCATATTCAATGGGCAAAAACTGAAATCATCTCCCCTAATATCAGGAACAAGACAATGATGTCCACTCTCTCCTCTCCAATTTAACATAGTTTTGGAAGTTCTAGCCACAGCAATCAGACCAGAAAAAGAAATAAATGAATTCAAATTGGAAAAGGGGAAATAAAACTGTCATTATTTGCCGATGACATAATCGTATACATAAAAAACCCTATGAAGTCCACCAAAAAGTGACTCAGCCTAATAAGTGAATTTGGCTAAATAGCATAGTACAAAGTCAATATTCAGAAATTGAAGGCATTTTTGTACACCAACAATAAAATATCAGAGATAGAAACTTAAAAATAATCTCATTTACTATAGCGACAAGAGAAAAGAAGTACTTATAAATAAACTTAAACAAAGAGGTAAAAGACCTGTACTCTCAAAACTACAGAACACTGAAGAAGGAAATTAAGGAAGATAGAAATAAATGGAAGCATATACCATGTTCGCTGTTGGGAAGAATCAACATCATTAAAATTTCCATATTGCCCAAAGCAATTTATAGATTCAACACAATCTCTATGAAAATACAAACGGTGGACTTCTGGCCAAGATAGAGTCATAGACAGACATGCTGCATCTCCCTCCACAACTAAGAAGGAATACAACTACCTCAAAACTAGAAACAACCAGAAGTTCCAGGAAAATCAAACTGCATGGTAGTCAAAGAAACAAAGATATAAAGAAGAAATATTCATCCAGACAGCTAGGAGGGGCAGAGTCGGGGCGGAGGACATTGTGCGGTGGTGGCAGCAGCAGTGGCAGCTTCATGCTGGTGGAAAGCACAGTTACACATTTTAAAAAGTCAGGAGGGACACCCAGGGAGTGTCCCAGCACCAGGGAAAATGAAGCCTCATTGCTTCTTACTGTGCAAACCAGTGCGGGCTGGGGCGGAGGATAAAACTGCCAGTCTCTCAGCAGAGTCTGCTTGTTTAAAGGATCCCTATGGTCCTAGAACATCCGGAGACCCACCCACTCTGGGAACGACAGCCAGGGCAACAGTGAGAGGGGCACCAGTCCCATACAGAAGTGGGAGAAGTGCCTTGAAAAGGGGCAAGTGGCATTTTTCCCTCTCAGACCCCTCCACCAAAGGTAGCAGCACAATGTGGCGAAACAGGTTACCCTGTACCGATGAATCCCTAAGGCTCCACCCCTTACAACATACCCGGAGTGACAGCTTACCTAAGACACAGAGGCAAACGTAGAAGCCTTCCAAAATGAGGAGACAGAGAAGTATGACCCAAAAGAGGGAATGGATCAAAGTTCTAGTGGGATAACTAAGTGACAAGAAGATACCTAATCTAACAGATGAGGAGATAGTCAACCTAACAGATGCACAATTCAAAACACTGGTGATAAAGATGCTCACAGACTTGAGAGATATGCTTGAGTATGGCAAATGCATAAGAAAAGAAGTGAAGGCTATGCTAAGTAAAACGAAGGACAATCCACACAAAACAAATGGTGAAGGGAAGAAAACCAGTGTTCAAGTCAATGATTTCAAACATAAGGAAGAACAGTCAACCAGTACAGAATGAGAGAACATGAATTGAAAAAAATGAGGAGAGGCTTGGGAACCTCTGGGACAACTTTAAACATGCCAACATCTGAATCATGGGGACGCCAGAAGGAAAAGAGAAAGAGCAAGAAATTGAAAACTTATGTGAAAAAATAATGGAGGAAAACTTCCCAAATTTGGTGAAGGAAATAGACATACAAGTCCAGGAAGCACGAAGAGTTCCGGGCGAACTGGACCAAGAGGGGACCACACTGAGACACATCATAATTAAAATGCCAAAGTTGAAAGATAAAGCGACTATCCTAAAAGCAGCAAAAGAGAAGCAGAGAGTTGCCTACAAAGGGGTGCCTGTAAGACTATCAGCTGATTTCTCAAAAGACACTTTGCAGGCAAGAAGGGACTGGCAAGAAGTATTCAATGTGATGAAAAGCAAGGACCTACAGCCAAGATTACTCCATCTAGAAAAGCTCTAATTTAGAATGGAAGGGCAGATGCAGTGCTTCCCAGACAAGGTAAAGCTAAAAGAGTTTATCGTCATGAAGCCATTATTACATAAATTGTCAAAGGGACTTACTTAAGAAAAAGAAGATCAAGACTATGAACACTAAAATGACAACAAACTCACAACTATCAACAACTGAATCTAAAAATTAAAAACAAAAACAAACTAAGCAAACCAGAAGAGGAACAAAATCATAGGTATGGGGACTATTTGGAGTTATCATCTGGGAGGGGGAAGGGAGAGTAATGGAGAGATGGTGCAGGGTTTAAGAAGCATAATCGGTTGTTACATAATAGACAGGGGGAAGTTTAGAATAATATGGGAAAGGGTGAAGCCAAAAAGCTTATATGCACAACCCATGGACATGAACTAAGTGGGGGTGGGATTGCTGGAGGGAAGGAGGGTACTGGGCAGAGGGGAATAAAGGGGAAAAAAATGAACTACTGTAACAACATAATCAATAAAATATACTTAAAAAAAGAAAATATAAATGGCTTATTTCAGAGACCTATAACAAATATTTCAAAAATTTATATGGAACCAAAAAAGACCCTGAATAGCCTCAGCAATCTTGAAAAAGAAGAACACAGGAGTCACAATATTGGATATCAAACTATACTACCAGTCCACTGTAATCAAAACCACCTCGTACTGACATGAGAACAGACATATAGACTAATGGAACAGAATAGAGAGCCCAGAAATACATGCAGCTCTATATGGACAACTAATATTTGACAAAGGGGGGAGGAACATAAAGTAGAATGAAAATAGCCTCTTCAACAAATGGTGCTGGGAAAACTGTACAGGGACATACAAAAAAATGAAACTAGACTACCAACTTACACCATACACCAGAATAAACTCAAGATGGATAACAGATTGAACTGTAAGCCCTGACACTGGAAAACTCCTAGAGGACTATGCACTCCTATGTTCATAGCAGCACTATTCACAATAGCCAAGTGCTGGAAACAGCCTAAGTACCCATCTGTAGATGAGTGTATTAGAACACTGTGGTACATTTACACAATGGAGTACTATGTAGCAGAAAGAAAGAAGGAACTTCCACCATTTGCAACAACATGGATGGAACTTGAGAGTATTATGCTTAGCGAAATAAGCCAGGCAGGAAAAGACAAATACCATATGATATCACCTAATATAGGAAACTAAGGAACATCACAAATAAATGGGTAAAATAAAACAATAGTCATGTAAAGAAGGAGCAGACTGACGGTGACCAGTGGGTAGTGGGGAAGGGCAAAGAGGAGAAAGAAGGAAAAGGGTCCAGTCAAGGCACTAGTATGAATGACCCATGGACATGGACAACGGGGTGGGAATTAACTGTGGGAGAAGGGATGAGTGGGGTGGGGAGGAGTAATTGGGGGAAAAGTGGGACAACGGTAATAGAAAAACAATAAATAATTTTTTAATCTGAAAAAGAAATGAGAAAAACAATTTCTTTTGCAATTGCCACCAAAATAATAAAATGCCTAGGAATAAACTTAACAAAGGGTGAAGAAGTCCTATATACTTAAAATTATAAAACATTATTAAAAGAGATTAAAAAAAGACAATGAAATGGAAAGATATTCTGTGTTCATGGATTGGGAGAATCAGCATAGTTTAAAGGGCCATATTACCCAAAGCAATATACATATTTAATGCAATCTCCATCAATATCCTAATGTCATTTTTTAAAAAAAGAACCAGAACAACAACAACAAAAAAGTCATCAGCTTTGCATGGAACCACAAAAGATCCCAGATAGCCAAAGCAATTCTCAGAAAAAAGAACAAAGCTGGAGGTATCACACTGCCTGACTTAAAATTATGCTTTAGAGTTATAATAATCAAAACAGCATGGTATTGGCAGAAAAAATCCACACAGACCAATGGAACAGAATTCAGAGCCTAGAAATAAAACCATAAGTATATGGGCAGATAATCTTCAACAAAAGAGACAAAAAACACAATGCAGAAAAGAAAGCCTCTGATAAACGGCGCTGGGAAAATTGAAAAATCACATGCAGAAGAATGAAACTAGATTACAGTTTGTTCTCATATACAAAAATTAATTCAAAATGGATCAAAGACCTATGTATAACAATTGAAATAATAAATTACAGAGAAGAAAACATAGGCACTAAACTTACGAACTTTGGTCGTGGAGAAAATTTTATGAATTTGACCTCAAAGGCAAGGGAAGTGAAGGCAAACATAAATGGAGTATATCAAACTAAACAGCTTCTGAACAGAATAAGAAATTGACAACAAAACTAAAAGGCAACCTTCATCAATTCAGAAATATTTGCAAACAACAGCTCTAACGAAGGGTTAATATCTAAAGTATATTAAGAACTCATAAAACTCAATCCCAAATGAATAAACAGTCCAATTAGAAATTGGGCAGAGAACCTGCCTGAACAGATACCTCTTCCAAGAAGACATACAAACAGCCAATATATATGTGAAAAAATACTCAATATCACTAGCTATTAGGAAAATGCAAATCAAAACTACCATGAGATACCACCTCACATCTGTTAGAATGGCTATTATCAACCAGACAGGTAATAACAAGTGTTGTAGAGTTTGTGGAGAAAAGGGAACCCTTATTCACTAATGGTGGAAATGTAGACTTATACAGCTACTATGAAAGACAGTCTGGTGGTTCCTCAAAAAACTAAGAATAGAGTTACCATATGACCCAGGAAGCTCTCCTGGGTATGTACCCGAAAAACTCGAGGACATGTTTTGCAAAGATATATGCACTTCTATGTTCATTGCAGCGTTATTCACAGTGGCCAAGACACGGAGACAACCAAAGTGTCCTGTGACCAAGGATTGGATAAAGATGTGGTACATATATACAATGGAATACTACTCACCATAAGAAAAGGAGAAATACTGCCATTTGCAACAACATGGATGAACCTTGAGAATTTATGCTAAGTGAAATAAGTCAATCTGAAAAATTTAAGAAACATGTTATTTCACTCATATGTGGGATATAAAACTGATACTCGTGGGCACAGCAGTGTGGTGGTTGCCAGAGAGAAGGAGGTGGGTGGTAGAGTGGGGTAGAGAGGACCTAATATATGGTGATGGAAGATAGCTTGACTTTGTGTGGTGGGCATACAGAGCAATATACAGATCTGATATCATAGAAATGCACACTTGAAACCTTCATGATCTTATTAACCAATTTAACCCCTATAATTTAATTAAGAATTTTAAAAATGGGCAAAGATTTGAACAGACATTTCATTAAATAGATATATAGTTGGGTGATATAGAAGTTACAGAATTAGAAAATGGTGACGATTGCACAACTTCGTAAACATACTAAAAGTTACTGAACTATGCACCTAAAAGGGTAACCTTTATGGTATGCAAATTATATATCAATGAAAAAGAAATGGCACTTTATCTCTATGTTCTTTTTCATCATACTCCAGTCTAATCATGAGAAGAACATCAGGAAAAAAAAGTCGAGGAACATTCTACAAAATACATGACCAGTACTCTTCAAAATTGTCAAGGTTACTGTAAACAAGGAAAGTCTAGGAAACTGTCACAGCCAAAAAGAACCAAGGAGACATGATAACTAAATATAAAGTGTACCTTGCAAGATATACTGGATCAGCAAAAGAACATTAGGTTAAAACTAAGGAAATCTGAATAAGTTGTAAACTTAATATATCAACATTGGTTCACTAATTGTACCACATGTGCCAAACTACTGTAAGGTGTTAAAAGCAGGGAAAATTGGCTGTGGGACATATGGGTCCTCTTTGTACTATTTTCACATTTTTTTGTAAATCTAAATATAGTCCAAAATTTAAAAGCATATTAAAATGTGTTTAAAAAGTATTGGGGGAAGTGGATGAACTCCTTTAGTTTTTAGTTCAAGTAAAATGAAAAATGTAACACATAAAAATAAAATCATAATATGAAGAAAGCCAAAAATTCAATCATATAAATGGGCAAAAAACTTGTATAAACACTTCACCAAAGAGGATATATAGATCACGACAAAGTATATGAAAAGATGCTCAGCATCATTAGTCATTAAGGGAATGAAAATTAAAACCATAATGAGATACCATTGCATACCTATTCAGGTGGCATGGGTACAAAACTGATAATACTAAACAACCACTGGTGAGGATTTGGAACAATTGGAACTTGTATACATTGCTGATAGGAATACAAAATGGTATAGCCAGTCTGGAAAACAGTCTAGCACTTTCTTATAAATTAAAATATACACTTACCATATGACCCAATAATTCCACTTCTAGGTATTTACTGTGGAGAAATTAAAAAATTGATGTTCACTATAAAACCAGTACATGGCTTTTTAAAGACATGTATTATTTTATTGTTGTTCAATTACATTTGTCCCAATTTTCTCCCCATTTATCTCTCATGTCTCACCCAACCCCCACTCCCAAGGGGAAAAGTCTAGTCAAGGAACAAGTATAAAGGAGCCATGGACATGGACAACAGGGTGGGGATTGACTGTACATGAATGTTTGTAGTAGATTCTGTTATAATCACCAAACAACACAAGTCCTTAAAGTGGCTAAATGGATAAATAAACAATGGAATCCATACAACTGAATACTATTCAGCAATAAAACAGGACAAACTATTGGTATATGCAACAATTTGGTTAATTCTCAAAGGTTTTATGCTGATTAAAAGAAAACAGCCTCTAAAAGTTACATACTTCATGATTCCATTCATATTACATTCAAGAAAAGACAAAACTATAATGACAGAACAGAACAGTAGATATGAGTGTTTGTGGCAGTGTGATTTTGTGGCCAAACCAAATTAATAATATGTGTATTTTGTATAGAAGACTACACAAATCTGAATTATATTTAATATACTATATTAGTTATATAATTTAAGCTGTAATTTTGTAGTCAAACCAAAATACAGATGGAAAATACATTAAAAGATGTTCAACATAGTCATTTAGATGATACAAATTAAAATCACAGTGAAATACCATTTTGAACACACTAGGATGCTTAAAATTGAAAGGACTGACAATACCAAATTTTAGTGAGAATTCACAGCAAGAGGAAATCTCACACACTGCCAGTATAAACGTAAACTACTTTGGAAAATTGTTTGGCAATTCGTTAAAAAGTTAAACATATACTTATCATATGATCTAGGCAGTCGACCTCTTTAGGTGCCGGCTTGTTCCTACAACTTTGTTCAAGCCCCCATTTGCATATCATCTGGGTCAGGCATATATTTCTACTAATCTTTCAGGAAATTGCAGTTTTAAAATACTATAATTCAGATTTGTGTAAACTTCTATACACAAAATACGTAGTCTGTAGTCTAGTCTATTGGATATTAGTGGAAAACCAGCAGTCTCTGACAAACTGTTATTTCCCAACCTTTCCTGGATCTTCTTCAACATTGAAGCATCTAGTTTAGACTATTTCAGTTGCATGTAAACTAAAACAAATTAACTTAAATAATAAAAATAATTTATTGCGTCTTAAAACCAAAAGTCAGGTTTCAAGTGAGACTTAATTTAACAGCTCATTGATATCACTAGTGTCTTTTCATCTTTATTTCTTGCCTTCACTGATGCCCACTTCATTTGTGACTGATTATCTATGTGATAACAAATTTATTTCTGAAGGCTCGGCTTCTTCATTCGCATCCAGAAAGAAGTGGGCATCTCCAGACAGTTTTCACCAAGTACCAAGGAAGTTTCTTATCCATAAGCCCCTAGCAACCATGTATTGGTCTCCTTAGACCAAATTAGCTTAATAGGAAATTAGGATCCAGACATAAATGTGGGAGTGCAATCATTTTCCCCTAAAGATCATGGTCTCTATTGGGGAAGAAGAAATGGCTACATAAATGAAAATCGGGATACTGTTACCAAACGGATAGGGGAATGGAGGTTAGGTGGCTATACACAACAAATGTCCACTATAATTAAGAAAAATACAGATGAGATTTCATGGTCATGTTTTTTCCATATGTACTCATCCTTCAACATCTATCAAACTTTAACAGGCCAGCTTGTTTTGTGGCTGCCACATTACTCCTTTGCCCAGTCGTTTTTTCCCTTTGAAGGATTAAAAGAGATCACACACCTTTTTTTTCACTAGATATTTAATCATTTACAGTAGTCTCCATAGACACCTCAGTTGCTCTAGGTTTCTTCTTCTTACTGAATTAGGACTTAAAAATTTTCCTTCTTTTCTTTTCATATCATGTGCACCATTGGAGGGACCAAGAAATCTGTCCCTATGTGGAAAAGTAGTTTTAGCGACATCCCTCTCAGGATAGCACCTGACAGTTTGAGGTGAATGTAATTTTCCCTTTCAATTGCTCCCCTTTTTGACTGTATTTAAACAATATCTCCAGTCTTAAACTCGAAGCAGATACCCTTTCCCCCACACTCTAAGTAGGAAGAAGTATACAGCAATCTCCTCCTTATATGAGGCGAATACGATCCCAAGTGAATGTCTGAAACTGCAGATAGTACCAAACCTTATATAAACTGTTATTTTCCTATACATACATACATTTTTACTTAAAGGAAGCATTTTATAAGTCCATTTGACCTAGATTGTTGTTCAGTGCCACAATATCCTGGTTGATACTTTCATTGGAAGATCTATTCATTTTTGACAGTGGTGTCTTATAATCCCCTAATGTAACTGTGTTTCTGTCTATATATTTCTTTTTTTCTTTTTTTTTTATAATGTTTTTTATTGATTATATTGTTACAACAGTTCCAATTTTCTCCCCCCTGTTCCCCTCCACCCAGCACCCCCCTCCCCAGCAATCTGTCTATATATTTCTTGAAGTCATCCAAGATTTTACTTGTGCATTTGGGTGCTCCTATGTTGCATGCATATATGTTTAAAATAGTTATATCTTCTTGATGAAATCTTCCCTTAAGTATTATGAATTTCCTTTTCTGTCTCTTTTTATGGACCTGGTTTGAAGTTTATTTAGTCTGATATAAGCATTGCTATCCCGTATTTTTTTTTTCATGTCCATTTGCTTTGAATATATTTTCCATGCCTTCAATTTCAGTCTGCATAGATCTTCTGTTCTGAGGTGGATCTCTTGTAGACAGCATTATATGAAGGTCATGTTTTTTAAAATTTATTCAACTACCCTATGTCTTTTGTTTGGAGCATTTAATCTATTTAGCTTTAAGGTTATTATTGATAGGTACTTATTCATTGTGATTTTTCCCCTTTGTACCTGTGTTCCTCTCTCTCTTTTTCTTTATCTTCTAAAGCAGTCCCTTTCGCATCTATTGCAATGCTGATTTGGTAGAGATGTATTCTTTTAGCCCTTTTCTGGGGGGGCGGGGGAGTCTGGGAAACTCCTTATTTCACCTTCCATTTATATATATATATATATATATATATATATATATATATATATATATATATATATATATGTGTGTGTGTGTGTGTGTGTGTGTATATATATATATATATTTTTTATTATTATGTTGTTACACTTGTCCCATTTCTTTTCCCTTTACTCCCCTCTTCCCAGTACCCCCCTTCCCTCCAGCAATCCCATCCCCCTTAGATCATGTCCATGGGTCATGCATATAAGTTCTTTGGCTTCACCCTCTCCTATATTATTCTTAACTTTCCCCTGTCTAATTTGTACCAACCAATTATGCTTCTTAGTCCCCGCACCATTTTCCCATTTCTCCCCTTTCCTTCTCCCAGCTGATAACCCTCCAAATGATCCCCATACCTATGATTCTGTTCCTGTTTTGGTTGTTCGTTTAGTTTGCTTTGTTTTTATTTTTTACATTCAGTTGTTGATAGATGTGAGCTTGTTGCCATTTTAATGTTCATAGTGTTGATCTTTTTCTTAACTAAGTCCCTTAAACATTTCATATAATAATGGCTTGGTCATGATGAACTCCTTTTGATTTGCCTTTTCTGGGAAGCACTTTATCTGCCCTTTCATTCTAAATGATAGCTTTGCTGGATAGAGTAGTCTTGGTTGTATGTCCTTTATTTTCATCACATTGAATACTTCTTGCCAGTCCCTTCTTGCCTGCAAAGTTTATTTTGAGAAATCAGCTGATAGTCTTACAGGCACCCTTTTGTAGGTAACTCTGCTTTTCTCTTGCTGCTTTTAGGATTATCTCTTTATCTTGAACCTTTGGCATTTTAATGATGATGTGTCTTGGTGTGGTCCTCTTAGGGTCTAGCTTCTTTGGGATTCTCTGTGCTTCCTGGACTTGTGTGTCTATTTCCTTCACCAAATTTGGGACGTTTTCCTTCATTATCTTTTCACATAAGCTTTCTATTTCTTGCTCTTCCTCTTCTCCTGACACCTCTCTGATTCAGATGTTGGCATGTTTAAAGTTCTCCCAGAGCTTCATAAGCCTCTCCTCATTTCTTTCAATTCTTGTTTCCTCATTCTGTACTGGTTGGCTGTTTTTTTCTTCCTTATGTCTAAATCATTGATTTGAACCCTGATTTCCTTCCCTTCACCATCAGTTTTGTGTGGATTTTCCTTCGTTTCATTTAGCACAGCCTTCACTTCTTCCCTTATGCATCTGCCATACTTAAGTATATATGTCAAGTCTGTGAGCATCTTTATCACCAGTGTTTTGAACTCTACATCTGTTAGGTTGGCTAACTCCTCATCACTTAGTTCTCCCACTGGAACCTTGATCTGTTCCCTCCTTTGAGCCATACTTCTCTGTCTCCTTATCTTGACAAGCTCCTGTGTTTGTTTGCCTCTCAGTCTTAGGTAGAGCTGTCACACCTGTTATGTTGTAAGAGGCACAGCCTTAGGGATTCGTCAGTACAGGGTGACCCGTTTCACCAAGTTGTGGTGCTGTGGGGAGTGGAGGGGTCTGAGAGGAAACAATGCTGCTTGCTCAACACTCACCCCTTTTCTAGACATTTTTCCCACTTCCCTATGGGACTGGTGCCTCTCTAGCTGTTGCCATGACTGTCGTTCCCAGAGTGGGTGGGTTTGCAGATATTCTAGGGCCATGGGAACCCTTTAAACAAGCAGACTCTGCTGAGAGTCTGGCAGTTTCTTCTGCTGGCCCAACCCCCATTGGTTTGCACAGTCAGAAGCAATGAGGCTTTATTTTCCGCAGCACTGGAACTGTGAACTCTTCAGTCTGGTCTGGTGCTGGGAGTGCTCCCCAGGTAGTCCTCTCGACTTTTTGAAAATGGTTGACTGTACTTTCCACTGGCCTGCCACTGCTGCCACCATTGCTGCCACCACCATGCATCCTCTCCGCCCCAGCTCTGCCCCTCCTACCAATCTGGATGAGTAGTTCTTTACATTTTTGTTTGTGGACTTCCATGCAGCTCAATTTCTGGAACTTCTGGTTGTCTCTAGTTTTGAGGTAGTTGTATTCCTTCTTAGTTGTGGAGGAAGATGCAATGTATCTATTTAGGCCTCTATTTTGGCTGGAAGTTCCTCACCTCCCATTTTAAATGAGAGCCTTTCTGTGAATAGTAGTCTTGGTTGCAGGCCTTTGCTTTTCATTACTTGGGATATTTTTTTCCAATCCCTTCTTGCTTTTAGTGTTTCTCTTGAAAAACCATCTGCTAGCCTTATTAGAGCTCCCTTGCTGCCTTTAAGATTTTCTTTGTTTTGAATTTTGACATTTTAATTATGATGTCTTAGGGTGGGCCTGTTTGGATTTATCTTGCTTGGGACCCTCTGTGCTTCCTGGACTTGCATGACTTTTTTTTTTTTTTTTTTCACCAAGTTAAATCAATTTTCTGTCATTACTTTTTCAAACAGGTTTTATATCCCTTGTTCCTCTTCTTCTGCTTCTGGTGTCCCTGTTAAATGGATATTATTGTTTCATGTTGTCCTGCATTCCTCTTAACCCCTCTTCATTATTTTCAGTCTTTTTTCATTTTGTTGCTCTGCCTGGGAATGTTTCTCTACCTTGTCCTCCAGCTGGCTGATTTGATCCTCTGCTTCATTTACCCTCCTTTTGATTCTTTGCACTGTGTTCTTTATTTCAGATATTGTACTTTTCATTTGCTCCTGGCTCTTATTGATGTTTTCTAAGTCCTTTTTCAAACTGGTGTGGTTAGCAGTAAGTTTCTTGAGTTTCCCTGGATTTCTTTGTAGTTCTCACTGAGCTCCTTGAGTGTCCTTATAACCATTATTTTGAACTCGATATCTGATATTTCACTTGTCTCAATTTTGTTTAGCAATTTTTCTGGGGATTCCTCCTTTCCTTTCAATTGGGAGTTGTCTCCCTCTTTGAGTGACTCTTCTTGTTTCTGCATATTAGATTTGCCTGCTCTGCCTCCCTGTCTTCATGTTGTGACCTTCTGTTAGGAGACCTGTGGGACTCAGTGGTGCAGGCCCTTTCAGTTCCTGAACTTGATGCTCTTGGGCTGTCTTTTATGCCACTTATGTTGGCTCTCTGGTTGTAACTGGGTTTTGGTGTTGTTGGGTTGTTCTTTGGTGAGTCCTTCCCTCTGGCTGACTGAATGAGTTACTTCACCCACCATGTTTTGTCTGCTCTTGTACAGGTGTTGCCAGTACAAAACCATACAGCCCAGTAAGGAAACTCACACCCGCAAAAATAACCCCCACCCACAAGCACACTAACAATAGCAATAAGCCAATATTAAAGGTGTGAAGATTAAGACTACTATAAGAAAGAAAAAACAAATATGAGATGACTAATTGAAAGAAAAGTGATTTTGCCAGGGTAGAGGAAGGAGGAGTAATAGACAAGGCAAAGAGAGAAATAAAGTAAAATTTACATCATAAGTAAAAAGCTGAGGAGTGAAGGTGGAACAGAGTAGAAGGGAGGCATATAGTATTAGGTTTAAACCTAAACTTAAAAAATATACATGTTTATATGTAGTGAGAGAAAAAGAAAAAAACACCAAAATATTATATATAAAAAATGATAGGGACCTAACTGGAGAAAAACATCCACCACAGCATATCACCAACAATAAACTAATAATTATGTAGGTGGACTGGAAATAAGAGGAAAAAAAGAAAAGCTTAAGAGACATCTACAGGAAAGAGAAGTTATTTTGAGAGGATAGAGGGAAAAGGAATGCTGAGAGGAATAAAAACCACGCTGACAGGAAAAATTAACAACATTTAAAAGAAAAAATAGAAAGGGCAGGAGGAAGGCAAAGTGGAGTAGGAGAGTGGGACAGTAAAATTTGAGATTTGAGGAGGAAGGAACATAAAATGAAATGAGAAGAGCCTCTTCAACAAATGGTGCTGGGAGAACTGGACAGGGACGTGCAAAAAAATGAAACTAGACCACCAACTTACACCACACACGAGAATAAACTGAAGATGGATCAAAGCCATGACACCATAAAAAGGCCTAGATAAAAACATAGGCAGGAAAATTTCAGATATCCCATGTAACAATATTTTCACGGATGTATCTCCTAAGGCAAGAGAAATAAAGGAAAAAATAAACAAATGGGACTACATCAAAGTAAAGAGTTTCTGCTCAGCAAAAGAAAACATCAGCAAGATGAAAAGGAAACCAACCATATGGGAAAACATATTTGCCAATGTTATCTCAGACAAGGGACTGATCTCCAAAATATATAAAGAGCTTATACAACTCAACATCAAGAAAACAAACAACCCAATTAAAAAATGGGCAAAGAACCTGAACAAACACTTCTCCGAAGATGACATACAGAAGGTCCATAGGCACATGAAAAAATGCTCAACATCACTAGCCATCAGAGATGCAAATAAAAACCTCAATGAGATACCACTTTACACCTGTCAGAATGGCCATCATAAACAAATCAACAAACAAGTACTGGCGAGGATGTGGAGAAACGGGAACCCTACTCCACTGTTGGTGGGAATGCAGACTACTGCAGCCACTATGGAAAACAGTATGGAATTACCTCCAAAAACTAAAAATGGAACTGCCATTTGAACCAACAACTCCACTGCTAGGATTGTACCTGAAAAATCTTAAAACCCTAATTCAAAAGAACTTATGCACCCCTATGTTCATAGCAGCACTGTTTACAATAGCTAAGTGCTGGAAACAGCCTAAGTGCCCATCTGTAGATGAGTGGATCAAAAAACTGGTACATTTACACAATGGAATACTATGCAGCAGAGAGAAAGAAGGAACTCCTGCCATTTGCGACAACGTGGATGGAACTAGAGAGAATTACGCTTAGTGAAATAAGCCAGGCAAAGAAAGAAAAATACCATATGATATCACCTAATACAGGAAACTAAAGAACAACATAAGCAAATGAACTAAATAGAACAAGGTGCAGAATAACAGTCAATAGCGGGGAGTGGGGAGGGAGAGAAGGGTGATAAATAAGGGAAGGGTTTAGTCAAGGAATGTGTATAAATGACTCATGGACATGGACAACGGGGAGGGATATGATTGTTGGAGAAGGGATGGGCTGGGTGGGGGTAGCAATGGGGTAAAAATGGGACAATTGTAATTGAAAAACCAAAAAAAAATTTTTTTTTAAAATTGAGATTTGAAATACAAAAATAGTGACAATCTAGAAATAATATTGAAGAAATGGAACAACCACCACCTATCCACAACGAATGAGCAAAAATTGATAAAGGTGGCTAGAGAGTAAGGGAATTTTAAGAATGGGAAAAAGAACACGAAATAACTAATGATAATCACTAATGACTTTGAGAGGCTGTAGTGGGTTGAAATAATGAGTGCAGAACAGAATAACTCATAGCAAGGGAGAAAATAGAATTTAAATTAAAAAATACGAAGAGGTAAAATGGAATAAGAGAAGGGAAAAGTAATATATGAGATTTGCAATGAACTATAACATAAAAGCTGTTGACATATTAGGCCCAAAATTGAAGGGCAAGATATTAATGTTAAAAAGCTATGCAAGAGAGAAGATAGTGCCTTGATGAGACTATCTCTATTCTCTCTGTTCTGCTGTGTATAGTAGATCAGGGTCCAAGGAATTGTGTAGCTCCTGGTGTCTCGGGAAGGACCGTTTTGACTTTTTCTTCTTTCCCCTGCAGAAATGTTCCCAGAAGGAAGGTCCTGAGCCAGACTCGCTGATCTGCAGAGCCTGAGATCCCACAGGTGAGGGTTGGGGTCATGTGTCTGTTAGAGGAATCTAGTTGGCTTCAGCAAATCTCAGGCATCCAGCTCCTGTCTCCAAGTACTCAGCTTGCTGCTCTCTCACTGGAGATCAGCCAAACTCTGAACAGCTGTCTGCTCAGGAGTCACACTGGGTTGGGTCCTACTGGTTCTGTAGTCTGTTGATATTTTTAATGGTAAGTTTGTGTGTGATTGTGTATATAGGATGATTTTAACTGACAATTTCTGCTGACCTGTGGGCAGAAAATAAGGAAAAATAGCCAAGTGTCTTTAAGTCTTCAATAGTAATACGAAGACCACTGAATAGAAACACCACATTATGGAAATGATGTCGAGGGACTTTTTCTTTCCTCCATTAAAAATTACATTTATTTGAAAATTCACATACAGTAAAATTAGTCCTTTTTGGTGTACAATTATAGAAGTTTTGACAAATGCATACACTCAGGTAACTAAATCAAGATACAGAAAATTGTTATTAAAACAAATTCCTGTGCTACCATTTTGTCATCAGTTTCCCATTTTTAATCTCTGACACCCACTGATTTGTTCTGTTCCTTAGTTTCTTTTTTCAGAATATCATATAAATGGAATCAAGCTGTAAGTAGCATTTTGAGTTTGGCTTCTTAGCAAAATGCATTGCAGATTTATTCAAGTTGTTGCATATGTCATTGTTCATAGTTTTTATTGCTGAGTAGAATTCCATTGTATGGATATACCAGTTTATCTATGCACCAGTTGAAGGTCGCCCTTTTAATTTTCCTCTATTGTTGGAAGTCGTAGGTCTAGTAAAGGGCAGATGTGAGGTTTTCCACTTAGCAGGAAGAAATGCCTTCTGAAAAGTGTAGAAGTATACCCCTGGGTAACATGTGCAAGAGGTTATAACAGGACAATTTCTTGTTCCTTAAACTATATTTAAAATTGGAGACTTAATCCTAAGTGAACAGTATACAAAATAGGAGTTTGTCCTGAGTATAGTTAGGTGATATCCTCAGAGCAGCCCTGACAAATATTCTGGGAGCCGTTATTGGCAGAGTATTAAAAAAAAAAACTTTTTAAATGAAAGAAAATGCTGAACAAAGTAAAAAAATAAAAAAAAATCACCTCAAACTACACCACTTTAAAAATTTCAGCCAATCCAGTGCTACCTCTAAAAGGTTTACAATTTGGTATGTGTATTTCCCAGGTTTTTTCAATTGTGTTTTTAGAAATATATACACATATACTATGTATATGTATATACAAATGCTTTTTGTTTACAAAATGTATTCATATATCACAGCTGATCTTTGAACAATGATGGAGTTAGGTACATCATCTTACAGTTAGAAATACACAAGTAACTTCTGACTCTCCAAAAACCTAGTTGTCCCTCAGTATTCAAGAAAGATTGGTTCTAGCACCCTGAAATACTAAAATCCATAAATTCTCACTAAAATAAAATCCATGGATACTCAAGTTCTGTATATAGAATTGTGTAAATCAATGCATAGTCATCCTTCTGCTTCCACAGACTCCCAACCACAGATCAAAACATTACAGGTATTTATTGGAAAAAAAATTCATGTATAAATGGACCTGCATAGTTGAAACCCTTGCTGTTTAAGGATCAGCTGTACATATTTCTTGTCTTTTAACTTAATATAAAATCCTGGACATCAAACAGTTCAGAATGTATTCATACATATATATCCCATTATTTTAATGGGTATATAGTATTCTACTAAATTTATATTCCATAATTTATTGATCCATTCTCCTACTGATGGCCATTTGGGTTGTATTCAATTTTTTGTGACTGAGATATAATTCACACACTATAAAATTTACCAAAGTTGCTTGTAGAATAATCAGAGTTGTAGAATCATAAACACATCAATTTTAGAAGATTTTCATCAACCTCTAAAGAAATCTCATATTCTTCAGGTATTACCCTAAGTTCTAAGCAATCACTAACCCACTTTCTGTCTCTGTATATGCCAATTCTAGATACTTCATATAAATGGAATCGTATAACATATAATATTTTGTGACTGCCATTTCATTTACCATGTTTTCAGGTTTTTTCCCACATTGAAGTGTATATCAGAAGAGTTCCCTCTTCTTACTTTTTGGAATCTTGTTAAGAATCTATTAATTCTTCTTTAATGTTTACTAGAATTCACCTGAGAAGCCATTTGAGCCTGAAATTTTCTTTGTGGGTACTTTAAAAATTACTAATTAACCTCTTGCTACAAGTCTTCCCAGATTTTTTTCATTGGTTTCAGTAGTTTGTGTATATTTCTTAGCATATAATTATTCAGTGTTTCTTCATTATTCTTTTTATTTCTATAAGGTAGGTAGTAATGTCCCTCCACCATTTCCAAGTCTAATAATTTGGGTTTTTATTTTTTCTTGGTCAATCTAGCAAAAGGTTTGTCACTTTTGTTGAGCTTTTTATTGACGCAATTTTGGTTTCATTGGCATTACTGTTTTTCTATTCACATCATTTATTAAAATTTTTCTTCCTTCTGCTTGCTCTCGGTTTAGCCTGCTCCTTTTTTCTAGTGTCTTAAGGTATAAAGTGAGGTTATTGATATGTGATCTTTTAAAAAATATAGGTATTTGGATTTATAATTTGCTAAGTATTGCTTTAGGTACATCCCGCAAGTCTTGGTATGTTGTATCTTCATTTTCATTCACCTAAAAAGATTTCCTAATTTCCCTTGTGATATCTTCTTTAACCCAATGGTTATTTAAAATTGTGTTTAATTCACATTTGTGAATTTCCCAGCTTTCTGTAACTGATTTCTAGTTTCATTCCATGTGATCAGAGAACAGTTTGCATGATTTCAGTCCACTTAAATTTGAGGTTTTATGGTATATCCTGAAGATATATCATGTGCACTAGAGATTATGTATTCTGCTCTTGCTGGGTAAAATGTTCTATAAATTTTTTAGGTCTACATGATTTGTAGCATTTTTCAAGACCTTTAATTCCTTATCTTCTGTCTAGTCATACTATTATTGATAACAGGGTATTAAATTCCCCAACTTTTATTGTAGATTGCATATTTCTCCCTTTAGTTTAGTTTTTGATTCATGCATTTTGCTGCTTTGTTGTTAAGAGCATATATATTTATTTTTCTATGTTTCTGACGTATTCTTTTATCATTATAAGATGTCACTCTCTATCTCTATTGACAGTCTTTGTTTTAGTCATTTTGTCTGATATTATTAGTATGGTCACTCCAACTTTCCTATAGTTCCATTTGTATATTTCTATTTTTTTTACATTTAATCTGCTTGTATCTTTGAATTTAAAGTATGACCGATAGCATAGGAGTAAATCCTGTTTTTTCCCTTCAGTCTACCTCTGCCCTTTGATTGCATTGTTTAATCCATTCATACGCATTGTTATTACTCATATAGGTGTATTTAAGACTGCTATTTCACTGTTTGTTTTCTATGTCTGAAGCTTTTGTTTTTGTTTCTCCATTTCTCCTTTTGTATTGCTTTATGTTGAAAATTTTCTAACACAACACTTAAATTTATTTAATAATATTTTCAGTTGTTTTCTTAGTGGTTTCTCTAAGGTTTTACACGCACATCTTAACTTAATTGGCTTCAAATATATCCTAATTCCAATGAGATATAAAAACCTTATTTCTATATAAACCTATTCACTTCTCTATTTCTTTACATTATTGTTATATATATTTCTAAACGTTATATACCCAACAATGCATTGTTATAATTTAACATAATTTTGTCTTAAAGAAGGCGAGAGAAGAGCAAGTATATATTTATATCATTTTAATATTAACCTTATTTCGCATTTTTTGTTTTCTTCAATTGTTTCAGTGGATTTGAGTTACCACCTGGAGTCACTTAAAGTTTTGCTTTCACCTGCCTTTTTCCTGTTATTGGCAAATATATTAGTTTCATGTTATGGGCCCCAAAGTGCAACTGTATATACACTGTTCTATAAAACTGATTTTAAATCAATTAAAATTTAAAAATGCATTTAGACTGACTTATAATTAAATAATTAACTTTCCCCATGCTACATTTTTATAGGTATAGATTCACGTTACTGAGGTCACTTGCTTTTCACCTGAAGAGCTTCCTTTAATATTTCCTGTAAAGCAGGTGTGCCAGTAACAAATTCTCCCAGGTTTTGATTATGTGGGAATGTATTTAATCTTCATTTTCAAATATAAGTTTCACTGGATGTAAGGTTTTATATATATATTTTTTCTTTCTGTGAGCACTTTGAATATGTTATCCCACTGCCATCTCCATTGTTTCTGATGAGGCATCAGCTATTAATCTTATTTGGGCTCTGTTGAGAGCAATGGTTCATTTTTCTCCTGTTGCTTCCAAACTTTGTCTTTGTTTTCGCATTTTTATTATAATGTGGGGTTATTCTTGTTTACCCTTCTTGAGGTTCACTGAAATTCTTGGATGAGTAGATAATGTTTCTCATCAAATTTTGGATGTTTACAGCCATTATTTATTCAAAATTTTTTTCTGCTTTCTTTCTCTTCTCTTTTTTCTGGTACTCCCATTACAAGTTTGTTGGAGTGCTTAACCCTGCAGAGTTTGTGGCTGATCTGAGACACAAACAAACTTTTCTCAAATATTGTTACATATATCGGGTGCCTAGGTTCAAGGTCATGGCCAGCTGCCTCTTTGTATATGACTAATGTTAAGTCATAACGTTTAAGCTATCAGTTTCGTTATGTGTTTCATAAGATGTGTTAGGTAATATGCATCCAAAATGAGGCACTTATCAAAATATTTTTGCAAGTACTGTGAAAAGTATTTATGCCTTGAACATAGCAATATTGTTTGCAATGACTGTTACAAATGTTTTGTAAAGCCAACTGTTGAAGATTCTGATTAATGTTAGACTTTTTTTGTTGTATTTTTAGCCATATCCATGTTTTTGTTATTTGAAAAAGAAAAATTACTGTTTTTATATTTCTTTAATGTCTATATTATAACTGAAAATAAAAATATTTTTATTATGTAAATATAATAAATGCAAACCTGTTTTTAATTTTTCCCCCCACATTTCAGCACATACTAGTAATGAATGTATCTCTCAGATACACAAGACCTACACTGTAATTTCTCTGACCACGACCTCCACAGGGTTAATGGTCCTATAGTCTTTTTCGTTTTTTCCTTTTTCTTTTCCTTTCTGCTCTTTAATCTGGATAATATCATCTCAATTAATTCTCACAACCCAACAAGGTAAGTAGTATTATTTTTCTCACTTAATAGATGAGAAAGCTGAGGTTCAGATTAAGTGACTTGCCAATGTCATGGAGTGATAAGTGTGACTGTGAAGTTCAAACACAGGTCTGAGTCCAAAATTTGTACTATCTTCTCTACCATATTGTCTTTCTATTCTCCAACTATAAATAAACAACTGGGGTATTTGGGACTGGATGCCTCTCATCTAGAGAACTCTTTCTTCCCATCTTACCTTTAGTATTATTTTGCTAGTTTGTTCCTCTTCTTAAATGCATATACCTAATACCTAACATATATTAGATGCTTATCTGATGCTTATTGCTTTGAAGTCAATGATTACTCAATGGTAGCTAGGTATAAATGGCCAGGAGAACATCAATATTTAGATCTAGATGCTTTCATTAGAAAAATATATGGCTTTTTGAAAGCATTGATAACTTAATGGGAGGTATTCACTAAATATGTGTACTGACTTATGAAATTACTATTACTGCTGATAGTTCTCATTTAACAGCACTTTTAACATTTAGGCCTGGGGTCCTGGTGATTTATTTACTACATGAATACAATTGAGGAAAAATGGGCTCTAATAAATAAATATTTCAAATGTTGAAATATTTAGGAGTCTTGGAAAGAATGTTATCTCAAGGGACAAGTATTTAAGACCACAGATAAACTATAAATATTTTGTTAACTCCTTGGAAATAATCCTTATAATTTATCCCAAGAAAATGATACTCTTTGTACTCTACGCTTCAGACTCAGCATCTTGTCTCTCATATAGAGTATTTGATTATAGAAAATGTTTTCTATCAATTCTTCCCCAAAGCTAAAGGGATTATCTTAATTAGATTTTTCTCTTCTTCAGTTTCTCTTCTTCAATTCCAAAAAAAAAAGAAATGCTATCTATATAGAAATCCTACATCCAAGATTCTGATGCAAGAAAGATCTCCTGGAACTCACAATCTATATATCTAGCTACCACTAATTTCTGTAGTGCTTTCTGTAGCAGATGATATGAGAGAAGCCTCCTGGAGCTCTGACTGTTGCTTTTTGTTCTTTCCAAATTCTATCACCAATATTTTCCCATGTAGTTTATATCCATTTACTAGATGAAATGCTTGCCATGCTATCGCTTTACCTAAAAAAAAAAAAAAAAAAAAGAAAGAAAAGAAAGAAAGAAAAAAGGAAGAGAACAATTTACACAGGGTTTAATAATTCCATTCCATTCCAAGTTTAGTTTATGTGCATTTTTTTCTGGCCTTGGAGTTAAATGTAGGGTATAAGGCCATATAGCTATTCGGTTTTATTATCTTTTCCATAATCTCAAATTCATTTAACTCAGCAAGATTAAACTAATGGCTAAAATAATGACAAGAAAAACTTAAAATGAGTGTTTGAGAGTGCCTCCTAATTTAAAGATATAGGTAAAGAAACAAGAATATAGACAGTATGCTAAAGAAGGTTAAGCTATAACTATGAATACACAAGTCTCTATCTTAGATAACAGGTTACAGGTATTGTGATAATAAAATCATTTTCAAAATGAGCAACACAAATAAAAGAGGTTATCATGGTATTAAGGACATTTTGTTCCTTTTCTCTTTTGACAGGAGAGTGATTTTGGAAGCTGTCATTGGGATAAATGAGTGTAATACTTAATCCTCATAAGCGTATGAAAACTTGAGATGTGAGAACACATAGTGTATAGTAGACATATGCAACTTATGGGTCTCAGAGCCTTGATGTGGGAAATCAGAAAGGAGTGGAATTATTGCCCAGAGTTTGTGAAATCAAAAGTACACAATCTATCTATCTTTAGATTAAACCAGTTTATGTCACAATTTATGTATGTACTACAAATTTTCAAATGTGTATAGCTGCTATTATGATTAGTAAAACAGCTATCCATTTTAAAGTACTTAGTTTATAAAGCCTTTTTATTATATATATATTTTTTTCAAATAAAGGATCATATTAGGTGGGGTCCATGAAATATTTTTTTAAGTTTAAAAAGAATCCTCACACTTAAAAATGCTAAAAACCACTAGTGTAGATTATCCACAAACCTCCAATAAGACAGGAAAGATGGTACAAGACCATATGAAAAGAGTGGAGTTCGGGACTGCTCAAGTGTAAATCATTTGTCTATACATAGATTACTAGGTTATTTATAAGTGATGATAGCTTAGGAATAATGAAAAGTATAACTCATAACCAGCCTCCACCGAAAAAAGAAAAAAAAGATAGTATTGTCTGTCAGAGAAATCAAAATTCCTATACAGTTATTATTGCTCCCTTTGGATTACGATACTGAAATCATGTATTAAGATGCAAACAATAGTTATAAGAATATATCATCATCTACTAATTATGAATTATTAGTGAACTAGCATATTAGCTTGCAGTCTCTTATTCCTAAAGGAATAGGACATTAGGCAAGTGTAAGTGTTCTGATCAGAATACCAGTATATTAATAAGTAATATAATTATAATTGGAACTACAAATACTACTGTGAGCAAAAGTAAAGTAAAAAATTTAAAGGTGAAGTAAACTTTCATAAAGAGAAAAGAAAGTGCCCAAGTTGAGGAAAATTGAGGACAATCGAGTAAGGTGGTCATGCACAATCAATAGTGGAGAGGAAGCACAGAAGTGAGGATAGAGGAACACTGAATTCATATTTTGCCTATTTCTCTTCCCCTCTTCCCATGTGCTTATTTAAGCATGTGCTTTTCATGTGTTGAAGAGAAATCAAAGGACTGTATCTAAATTAGAAAGGGTATAAGTAGGCTCTAATGCTGATGCTACAACTGAGTAATTATGCAGATAAAGCTACTTACTAGGAAAGGTGATAAAAGCTTGTCCCCTCATTCGTCCAGTCATCATTCGGAATTGAATTGGAAGTCCTTTTTTAACCTGGAACCGAGCGAACAATGAGACAAGATCTCTTTCGGTCACCCGAGGACTAAGGTTCTTCAGGTATAACACCTAATATAAACCAAAGATGAAGAGAAATATCACATGAGGGACATAAAGCAACTTCATTGGGGTTAGAATTCATTCACTTCAAATAAAGATGGTGGATTGAACACATGTGTTTAATTTCACTTCCTCCATAAAACTCAAAAACTGTAGGATTAAAAAAAAAAACCATCTACAAGGTCAAGAAGAACAAGGAAAAGAAGCAATAGCAACAATATCCTGGAAGCAGTGAGGAAAGCAGGGAACCAATCCAATCTATATCTAAGAATTCTAAAACAGTTCAGAAATTGATAGATTCAGGTATCTCCGGAAATAGATGTAAGGGGATAAGGTTAAGACAAGGTGGGTAGATTGAAAAATGTTTAAAAACCAGCTAGACCTTAAAATATCCTCCTCTACAATATGCTACTGGGTAAAAGACCACTCCAAATCCTGGTGGATATTGGAGGTTCATTCTTTGAATATAGGGAATGCCAAACACAGTTGAAGGTGTAAATACTGTTTCTGAAAGCAAGAAAATTAAGATAAATAATGCATACTGAATGCTGAGGATACCCCCAGACAGTTTCCCCCACTGGGCTCCTACAGTGCTGGTAGTACCCTCCCAAGCAAGAGTTTGTAAGTATCTTCTCTGAAAAGTTCCCAGTAATGATTATAAGGATACTCGATGGCATGACAAGATATAGAAAAAATAATAAAGAAGATCAATTATAAACAAAGAATTCAATATCTGAAATAACTAATACACTGGAAGGAATACATAGTAGGTTAGATGAAGCAGAGGACTGAATCAGTGAGTTGAAAGACAAGGTAGAAAGAAACACCTAAGTAGAGAACATACATACATAAACAGAATTTTGTAAAAATTAGAAGAGTTTAAGAAACATATGGGACAACATGGAGCATAACAACATACACATCATGAGAATACCAGAAGGAGAAGAGAACAAGCAAGGGATCAAGAGCTTATTTAAAGAAATAATGACCATTTTAATAACATGGCAAAGGAAAAAGACAGATGAATCTAAGAAGCATAGTCCCAAACAAGATGTACCCAAAGAGGCCCACATCAAGACACATCATAGTAAAAATGAAAGCTTAAAGAAAGGAGAGAATCTAAAAAGGTACAAGAGAAAAGCAGTTACTTACCTACAAGGAAGCTCCAATTAGGCTGTCATCTTAATTTCTCAACAGAAATATTTCATGCCAGAAGAGATTGGCACAAAATATTAAAGGTGATATAAAGCAAGAACCTACAACTAAGGCTACTTTACTCACCAAAGATATCATTTAAAATTGAAGGAGAAATAAAGAGCTTCCCAGACAAGAAAAAGCTAAAGGAGTTTGTTAACACCAAACCAGCACTGTAACAAATGTTAAAGGTCTTGCTTTAAGAAGAAAAAAAAAAGGAAAATAGTTAAAAAATGGTAATAAATACATATCTAAAAATAATCACTTTAAATGTAAACGGCTTAAATGTTCCAATACAAAGACATAGGGTAGCTGAATGGATAAGAAAAAAAGACCCATATATAACTGCCTCAAGAGGCCTCCACAGATCGATATATAATGACTAGAGGAAAAAGATGGCAGCTGAGTAGCTAGCAGCCCTGTTTACTTGCTCCGATCCTGGAACGGACTTGGAGTAAAAGCAGAGAGCAGAGTGAGTGAGAGCAGCTGTGAGTGAGTGCAAACAGGGACAGGAGCATGGAGACCACGTGAGAGTGGGCAAAGACCATGGCCCATGCTTTCTAAGCAGAGTTGCAAGGGATGCCCAACCCAACGCTTCTGGCTGCACCATGTAAGGGCAGCCATGGATCGGCTCAGTAGCCGCGAGCTACCAAGGCGAAAGAGAGAAAGCCAGGGTGGTGTGGGCCCTAGAAACAGTGCTCCCACCACAGGTGCCCTTCACAGTGACATTCAGGAAGGATTCAGTGAGAGAAAGTTTGGATGAAACTATTGGAGGCATGGGAAGACAGAGGCCAGCCCTGACCATGAGAGATGGTTATTTTTGAAAAGTGGGAGTGCATGGGGAATGGGGACCCCAGGGACTGATGCTGGAGCATGGGGGCCTAACAGAGACTCCTTTGGAAGGAGAGCTGAGGCAAGACCTGAGACTCAGCAGGGACCCTGGGCTTGCATACCTGTGTGTGAGGACAGTAACTCTGCTAAACAAAAACACAGAGGCCTAAAGTGCACCCAAGGACCAGTGGGTGAGACTCAACACAACATGGCTCACGACAGAGAGCTGCTGTAAGAGGAGAGGTCGGCAGACCTGTGACCAAGAGAACAGCAGTCTCAGCATCCAGCTAGATCTCCTCACACACAGCCAGACAGAAAGGAAGTCATGGAATCCCTAGAACTTTGACCAAGGGTGGATCCAGAAAGAGAAAAAAGAGAAAAAAAAAAAAAACAGTAAAAACCAGATACTACTGAGACAAATTCCAGCAGTCTTCTTCATGAGTTATTTTCTCTTCTGCATAGCTATTTAACATTCATTTCTTGTCCTCCCAGTTTATGCATTCCAAGAAACTAGTTTTTATATTTTATTTCAAATCTCATATTTTGCTCCTCCCTTCTATTACTCCACTTTAACATCTGATCTCTTATTTTTGTTTTAAATTCTATTTTCTCTCTTACTACTTGTATCCATTCTGCACTCTTACTATTTCTCCCCTCTCCTGCCTCTGAAAAACATTTTTTTGTCATTAGTCATCTCACATTCTTTTTCCTCTTTCATAAAATACACTTATTCTCTCTCCATCTTCATTAATCTTTGCTGATGGTTTGTAGATATATTGGTAGCGGTGGTATTATTGCGATTTTATTCAGATATCTTCAGTATTTCAAATCTCAAATTCCCCCTGTCCCACTCCATTAGTACCGTCCTCCAGCCCTTTCTTTCATTTAAAATTTGAATTTTTCCCTCTCTTAGCCTAGTTTTAATTTCTCACCCTTAGTATTCCTTCTCTATCATCTCAAAGTCATTTGCCTTTCCTCTAGATATCTGTTAAGCTTTTCTTTCTTTCTTTTTTCGCATCCTGCCTATATTAATCTTAGCTCATTGGTTGTAGACAGTATTGTGGAGAAACATTTTCTCTAATTTGGTTCCTACTTTTTCTTCTCATTCTCCTTATTTTTTGTTTCATTTATGTTCTCTTGCACTATATATATATATATATATATATACACACACACATACATATATATATATATATATTATAACCTGTTTACACTTAATACTATATACATCCCCTCTTATTTCATTCTGCCTTCTTCCCTCCATTTTTTTGATACAATGTCAACATTACTTTCTCTAATTGCTTATTCACTACTCTTATTGTTCCTCCTCCTCCCCTTGCAAAAATCATTTATCTTTCACTTAGCCAACTCTTACCAGTATTTCCTTTCATATAATAGTCTTGATCTCTTTACATCTTTATTGATACTGGCTCATTAACTGTTGATAGTGTGACTGTGGGTAGGGGTTATTTTGTGGGTGTGGATTTCTTGCCTGGGTAGTGTGCTTTTCTTGTAACAGGACCTCCACAAAAGTACACAAGACATGGTGGATGGAGTGATTCTCAATAAGCTAGCCAGAGGGAAGGAGCCAGCAAAGAGCAACACAACAACAACCAAAACTGAAGTACAACCAGACAGCATAAATAAATGGCACAAAGGGCATGCCAAAAGTATCAAGCTCAGGAGATTGACGAGACTGCACCACTGAATCCCACAGGTCTCCTACCACACCTGGTCACAAAACCAAGACAGAAAGTTAAAGCAGACCAAATTAAGAGAGAGGAAAAAAAAAAAAAAAAAAAAAAAACAAGAAGAGTCACCTAAAATGGGAATACAAAGAAACAATGCCCCATGGAAAGGAAAGGAGGAATCCTTAGGAAGACTGGTAAACAAAATAGAGTCAAGCAAATTATCAGACAGGGAATACAAAATAATGGTTATAAGGAAGCTCAATGAACTCGACAAACTCAGAGAAAACTACAATGAACTCAAAGGAAAGTACAAAGAACTCCACGGGAACTACAAAGAACTCCAGGGAAGCTATAAGAAACTTGCTTTGAACTACATCAGCATTAAAAAGGACATAGAAAACATCAATAAGAGCCAGGAGAAAGTGAAGAATACAGTTTCTGAAAGCAGCAGAAGGAATCAAAAGCAAGCTAGATGAAGCAGAGGCTCACCCAGCAAGCTGGAGGACAATGTAGAAAGAAATTCCCAGGCAGTGCAAGAAAATGAAAAGAGATTTAAAATGAATGAAGCAGGTTTAAGAGAGCTTCAGGACATTATGAAACATGATTATATCTGTATCACAGGGATACCAGAAGGAGAACAAGAGGAGAAAGGGAAAGAAAACATGTTAGAAAAAGTTATGACAGAACCCTTCCCTAACCTGATGAGAGAAAAAGTCACGCAAGTTCAGGAAGTACAGAGGGTCCAAATGACGATGAACCAAAAGAAGCCCACTCCAAGACATATCACAATTGAAATGGCAAAGTTCAAGGACAAAAAGAGAATCCTAAAGGCAAAAAGAGAGAAAAAGCTAATAACATAAAAGGGAGCTCCAATAAGGCTATCATCAGATACCTCAACACAAACACTACAAGTCAGAAAGGAATGGCAAAAAATATTGCAAACAATGAAAAGGAAAGGACTACAACCAAGAATACTCTATACCACAATGGTCTCATTGAAAATGGAAGGTGAAATAAAGTTTCCCAGACAGAAGAAGGCTAAGGGAATACATCTCCACCCAACCAGCATTGCAAGAGATGCTAAAGGGTCTGCTTTAAGAAGATGAAGAAACAGAGAGAGAGAGAGAGGAACACAGGTACAAAGGCAAAAATCCACAGTGTATAAGTACTCACCAATAATAACCTTAAATGTAAATGGATTGAATTTTCCAATCAAAAGACAGAGGGTAGGCTGAATGGATAAGAAAACATGACCCACATATATGCTGTAACAAGAGACTCACATCAGAACAAAAGACCTACAGAGATTGAAAGTGACTGGACAGGGAAAAATATTTCAAACAAATGGACATGAAAGAAAAAGCTGAGGTATCAATACTAATATCAGACAAAATGGATTTCACAACAGAGGCCATAACAAGAGATAAAAAAGGGAGGAATGATCCTGAAAGATGGCAGATGAGTGAGGAGAGGCTGCCTTTTCTTGCTCCAGAGACTGGTCTCTAGTTTCAGCTGAATGTGGACAGAGCATCTGTTAATATCTGGATACTGGTGGGAGTTGAGTCTTGGCACTGCTGGCAGTGGAGGAGGCTGCCTTTGAGCGACCTATCTGGTGAGGCTCATGCAGAAGACACAGGAGAGGCACGAGTTCTGGCTGACTTGGAACCCTGTGCAGCATCCAGAGAAGCAAAGCATTTTCTCAATGCCCCTGGGTCTCCTCTGACAGCAGTCAAAGGTAGAGATCCAGGCTGTACCCGCTGGCAGAACCAGGAGTTGGCCAGGTGACGTTTGGCTTTCGGAGGCTGGGAGCTGCGTTTTTTTTTTTTTTTTTTTTTTTTTTTTTTGTGGTTTTTCTTTTTCTTTCTTTTCTTTTAAAAATTTTATTGTTTTTTGCGGATCAGGGAGGAAAGGCTAGGGGTAGGGTGAGATCCTTGAGGAGCTTCCTTGCAGGAGCCCATACCCATCGCCACCTGCCGAATGCCAGCCCATCCTGGCGCAGGGGAATGCCACCACCTGCCAGTGTGGCAGAATGCCCCCAACTTGCCCACCACCGGCGCAGCCCTAGACAGTGTGGGAGAATGCCCCTAGCCCACCCACTGTCGCGCAGAGAAACGCCCCTGGCCTGTGTGCCAGCACAGGGGAACGCCCTGCCCCAGCCCTCACAACAGCCTGCTACCCTGGCCCACCTGCCGGGTGGCAGGAAAAAGAGCACTTACCCAGCCTCAACATGGGCTGCAGCTAAAAGAAGATTACACGAACTAGAGGAGCTTTGGAAAACTTTGGACGCTGGTTCTCGAGAAAAAACGGAAGGAGTGGAAGACCAGATCGCAGGGCAGACTCAACCTCAGTGCTCTGGAAGAAATCTCATAAGCAGACTACTCCCCTACAAGAGGCATCAGCCAGAGGCAGCTCAACAACTGTTAGAAGAGGGCACAGTGACTATCAGTCAGCTAACTTAAGGGAAGGACCCACCAAAGAGTAATACAACAAACAAAACCAAATACTACTAAGAGTTTTCAAATAAAAGGCATAAAGGACATCCAAAGAGTATCAAGTTAAAGAGATCAAGGAGTCTGCACAACTGAATCACACAGATTCCTACCACAGAAGGTCACACCACAATGGCAGAAAATAAAAGCAGATCAATCTAAGAAGAATAAACAAACAAGAGCAGTCACCGAAAATTGGGAAGCAGAATAAGACATCACCAAAAGGAAAGGAGAAATTCCCAGAAGGAAGGATAGATGAAATAGAGGCAAGTAAACTATCAGACATGGAATTCAAAACAATACTAACAAGGAAGCTCAATGAATTCAACAAACTCGAAGAAAACTACAACAAACTCCAGGGAAACTACAAAGAACTCCAGGGAAACTACAATGAACTTCAGAGAAGCTACAAGGAACTTACTGAGAATTACAGCAACATAAAAAGGGATATAAAAACTATCAATAAGAACCAGGAAGAAATGAAGAATAGAATTTCTGACCTGAAGAACACAGTCGAATCAATCAAAAGCAGACTAAACGAAGCAGAGGATCGGATCAGTGAGTTAGAGGACAACATAGAAAAATTCCCATACAGTGCAACGAAATGAAAAAAGACTGAAGAGGGTTTAAGAGAACTACAGGACAACATGAAACAAAACAATATCTGTATAATGGGGATACCAGAAGGAGAAGACTATCAAAGAATAGAAAATCTGATTGGAAAAGTAATGACAATAAACTTCCCTAACTTGTGGAGAGAAAAAGCCACGCAAGTCCAGGAAGGACAGAAGGTCCCAATGAAGATGAACCCGAAAAGGCCCACTCCAAGGCGCATCATAATTAAAATGGCAACATTCCAAGACAAAGAGAGAATCCTAAAGATAGCAAAAGAAAAACAGCAAATAACATATAAGGAAGCTCTGATAAGACTATCAACTGATTTCTCAACAGAAACACAACAAGCCAGAAGGGAATGGCAAAAAATATTTCAAGCAATGAAAAATAAAGGCCTACAACCGAGAATACTCTACCCAGCAAGGCTCTCATTCAAAATGAAGGTGAAATCAGGAGTTTCCCAGAAAAAGGAAGACTAAAAGAATACATCTCCACCAAAACAGCATTGCAAGAGATACTAAAGGGTCTGTTTTAAGAGGATGAATAAACAGAGAGAGACAGAGAGGAACACAAGTACAAAGGGAAATGAATAAATACTTGTCAATAATAACCTTAAATATAAATGGATTAAATGCTCCGATCAAAAGACATAGGGTAGCAGCATGGATATGAAACCATGACCCACATATATGCTGTCTATAAGAGACACACCTGAAAACAAAAGATACACACAGACTGAAAGTGAAAAGATGGAAAAAGTACTCCAAGCAAATGGACATGAAAAGAAAGCTTGGGTAGTGATACTTATATCAGACAAAACAGATTTCACAGCAAAGGTCATGAAAAGAGACAAAGAAGGACATTTCATAATACTTAAGGGAACAATCAATCAAGAAGATATAACCATTGTAAACATATATGAACCCAACATAGGAGCATCCAAATATATAAGGGAAATCTTGGAGGACTTCAAGAAGGATATTGGCAGCAATACACACATAGTAGGGGACTTTACCACCCCACTGTCAACAATGTACAGATATTCCAAGCAAAGAAACATCAAGGATATTGAGGCATGGAACAACACTCTAGATCAAATGAACTTAATGATATATACAGAACTTTTCAATCAAAGCAGCAAAATATACATTCTATTCAAATGCAGATGGGACATTTTCAAGACAGGACACACGGAAGGACAAAAAACAAGCCTCAACAAGTTCAAGAGAACTGAACTTGTATCAAGCATCTTTTTAGATCACAAGGGCTTAAAGGTAGAAACCAACTTCAAGGAAAAACCTCAAAAACATTGGAACTCATGGAGAGTTCATCTTCATTGGGACCTTCTGTCCTTCCTAGACTTGCTTGACTTTTTCTCTCCACAAGTTAGGGAAGTTTTTTGTCATTACTTTTCCAATCAGATTTTCTATTCTTTGATAGTCTTCTCCTTCTGGTATCCCCATTATACAGATATTGTTTTGCTTCATGTTGTCCTGCAGTTCTCTTAAACCCTCTTCAGTCTTTTTTCATTTAGTTGCACTGTATGGGAATTTATTTCTACGTTTGTCCTCTAACTCACTGATCCGATCCTCTGCTTCATAACATGCTATGAAATAATGAATGGGTTAACAATGACATCAAGGAAGAAATCAAAGTTTCCTGAAACAAATTAAAATGCACACACAATAGACCAAAATCTATGGAACACAGGGAAGGCAGTCCTAATAGGGTAGTTCATAGCAATACAGGCCTACATAAAAAGGATAGAAGATTCTCAAATATAAAACTGAACCCTAAAGCTACATGAAACAGGAACAACAGCAAAGGAAGAGCAAGTGAAAAGAAGGTAATAATCAAGAGCAGAATTAAATTACATAGACTAACCAAGGAACTCAAAAGATCAATCAAACCAGCACCCGATTCTTTGAAAAGATAAACAAAATCTACAATCCTTTAACCAGATTCATCAGGAAAAAGAGGAAGAGGACCCAAATAAATAAAATCAGAAATGAAAGAGGAGAAATCACAACATATACCACAGATATACAAACGATCATAAAAAAATTACAATGGATAAATACATTCCAAAAAATCTGACAACCTGGCTGAAATGAACGAATCCTGGAAACATATAATCTTCCAAAACTAAATGAGGAAGAAGCAGAAAGTCTGAATAATCTAAGAACAACTAGTGAAATTTAGCAGTAATTAAAAAACGTCTGGTACACAAAAACCCTGGTCAGGATGGCTTCACAGGCGAATTTTACCAAACATGTAGGGAAGTGCTAACTCCAATCCTTCTCAAACTATTCCAAAAAATCCAAGAGGAGGGAAGACTCCCAAACTCTTTCTATGAGGCCAGTATTATTCTAAATCCGAACCTGATAAAGACACAACAAAGAAAGAAAACTACAGGCCAATATCGCTGATGAACATAGAGGCTAAAATCCTCAACAAAATATTGGCAAACAGGATCTAGCAATACATTAAAAACATCATACACGAAGATCAAGTGGGATTCATCCCATGGATGCAAGGATGGTTTAATATTCACAAATCAATAAACATAATACACCACAAAAACAAAATAAAAGACAAAATCACATGATCATATCAAGATGCTCAAAAAGCACCTGTTAAAGTACAGCACCCATTTAAGATAAAAATGCTCAGCAAAGTGGGAAAAGGGGGTGCATACCTCAACATAATGAAAATCATATATTAGGGACCTGTAGCCAACATCATACTCAATGGACAAAAACTGAAAGCTTTCCCACTGAGATCAGGAACAAGACAAGGGTGTCTATTCTCTCTACTTCTATTCAACCTAGCTTTGGAATTTGAAGCCACAGCAATGAGGCAAGAAAAAGACATCAAATACATCCAAACTGGAAAGGAGAAAATAAAACGGTCATTATTTGCAGATGACGGGACAGTGTACATAGAAACCCTAGAGACCCTATGAAAAAACTACTTGATCTAACAAACGAATTTCATAAAATTGCAGGGTAGAGTCAATTTTCAGAAATCAAAGACATTTCTGTACACCAACAATGAAATATCAGGCAGAGAAACTATTTAAAAATCACATTTACTATAGCAACAAGAAAAATTAAGTACTTAGAATAAACTTAACCAAGGAGGTAAAAGAACTGTATCCGGAAAACTACAGAACACTGAAGAAAAAAAACGAGGATGATACAAATAAATGGAAGCATATACTGTGTTCATGGATGAGAAGATTTAACATCATTAAAATGTCCATACTACCCAAAGCAATTTACAGGTTCAACATAATCCCTATAAAAATCCCAATGACTTATTTCACACATCCAGAACAAATATTTCAAAAATTTATATGGAACCAAAACAACCCTGAATAGCCCGAGTTTTCTTGAGAAAGAATAAAGTATGAAGAAACACAATACCTGATATCAAATATATTACAAGGTCAGGGTAATCCAAACAGTCTGTTACTGGCATAATAACAGACATATAGATCAATGAAACACAATAAAGAGCCCAGAAATAAACTCACGTCTACCTGGTCAATTAATTTATGGCAAAGGGGGAAGGAACATAAAACGGAGTGAAAATAGCCTCTTCAACAAATGGTGCTGGGAGAACTGGAGAGGGACATGCAAAAAAATGAAACTAGAGCACTAACTTACACCATACACCAGAATCAACTAAAGATGGATAAAAGACTTAAATGTAAGCTATGACAACATAAAAGTCCTTGAGGAAAACATAGGCAGTAAAATTTCAGATATCCCATGTAGCAATATTTACAGCGATATAGTTCCTAGGTCAAGGAAAATAAAGAAAAGACTAAACAAATGGGACTACATCAAACAAAAATATTTCTGCTCAGCTAAAGAAAACGTCAGCCAAGTGAAAATGGAACCAACCATATGGGAAAATACATTCACCAATGATACTTCTGACAATGGTTGGAACCCCAAAATATATAAAGAACTTATATGACTCAACACCAAGGAGATATACAATCCAATTTAAAAATGGGCAAAGGACCTGAAGAGATAGTTCACCAAGGAGGACACAGAGAGGGCCCATTGGCTTATGAAAGAATGCTCAACATCACTAGCCATCAGAGAGATGCAAATTAAAACCACAGTGAGATACCACTTCACACCAGTCAGAATGGCCATCATTAAGAAAGCAACAAACACGTGCTGGCAAGGATGTGGAGAAAAGGAACACTAGTGCATTATTTGTGGGAATGTACACTGGTGCAGCCATGGTGGAAAGCAGTATGGATATTCCTCAGAATAAAAAAAGGAATTACCTTTGGACCCAGCAATTCCGCTGCTGGGATTATACCTGAAGAATCCTGAAATACCAATTCAGAGAAACCTATGCACTTCTATATTCAGAGCAGCACTATTTACAATAGCTAAATTCTGGAAACAGCTTTTAGTGTCTTATAATTTTGCAAGTAGAGGTCTTTTACATTGTTTGCAAAATGGAGACAGCCAACTTATCACATGGAGAGTTCAAAACACTGTTGATAAGGATTCTCAGGGATATGACTGAATACAGCAAACGCATTAGGGAAGTAATTAAGGCTATACTATGTGAAATTAAAAAAAAAAAATCCACAGGGAAGCAATAGTGAAGGGAAGGAAGCAGGGTTCAAATCAATGAATTGGAACATAAGGAAGAAATAAACACTTAACCAGTACAGAATGAAGAAACAAAAATTCTAAAAAACGAGGAGAGAATAAGAAGACTCTGGAACATCTCCAAAAGTGCCAATATCCAAATCATAGGGATGCAAGATGGAGAGGAGGAAGAGCAAGAAACTGAAAACTTATTTGAAAAAATAATGAAAGAAAACTTCCCTAATTTGGTGAAGGAAATAGATATACAAATCCAGGAAACACAGAGTCCCCAACAAGTTGGACCCAAAGAGGAGCACACTGAGACACATCATAATTAAAATACCAAAGGCTAAAGAGAGAAAATCTTAAAAGCAGCAAGAGAAAAGCAAAGAGTCACCTACAAAGGAGTTCCATTAGACTTTCAGGTAATTTCTCAAAAGACACTTTGCAGACAACAGGAGACTGGCAAGAAGTATTCAAACTGATGAAAAGCAAGAACCTACAACCAAGATTACTCTGTCCAGCAAACCTATCATTTAGAATGGAAGGGCAGATAAAGTGCTTCCCAAACAAGGTAAAGCTAAAGAAGTTCATCATCACCAAGCCATTACTTTATGAAATGTTAAAGGGACTTATTTAAGAAAAAGATCAAAACTATGAACAGAATAGTAGATATGAACAACAAATTCACAACTGTCAATGACAATCTGAAAAACAAAAACAAACTAAGCAACATAATAGATATGGAGAGATCATTTGGAGGATTATCAGCTGGGAGGAGGAAGGGAAAAAATGGGAAAATGGTGCAGGGATTAAAAATCATATTTGGTAGGTACAAAATAGATGGGAATATTAAGAACAGTAGAGAAAATGGAGAAGCCAAAGAATGAATATGCACAACCCATGGACATGAACTAAGTCGGGGGGATTGATAGAGGGAAGTGGTACTGGGTGGAAGGGGTAACGGGGAACAATTGGTACAACTGTAGTAGCATAATCAATAAAATACAGTTTAAAAAATACATGGTGTATAAATACAATGGAATATTAATCAACCTTATAAAAGAAAGAAATCTTGTTATTCACTACAACACAGATGAACTTGGAAGACATATACTAAGTGAAATAAACTAGACACAGAAGAACAAATACTCTATGATTCCCCCTTATATCAGGAATCTAAAAAAGTCAAATTCATAGATGTGGAGAGCAGAATTGTGTTTACCAGAGGCTGGGATAGTCAGAAAGGTATTCATCAAGAGGTAGGTAGTTTGACTTATGCAAGATGAATAAGTCCTAGAGAACTGTAACACAGTATAATCATACAGCTATCAATACTGTAATAGATACTTGAAATTTTGGTAAGAGCAGATATTGTGTTAAACATTATTAAAAGAAAAAGAAGGTGATAGTTTAGTGCACTGTATATGGTGGCAGTTTCACAATGTATACTGATTTTCAAACTCTTCAAGATATGTACATTCAATATGTATAGCTTTTTGTATGTCAATCATATATGATTTAAAAAAATTAACCAAAGAAGTGAAAGACTTGTACATTGAAAACTATGAAACATTGTTCAAAGGAATTAAAGAATGAAATCAATGTTTCCATGGGCTAGAAAACAATATTATTAGTAAAATGTCCACATTACCCAAAATGATCTACAGATTTAATGTAATTCCTATCAAAATCCCAACAGTATTTTTATAAAAATAGAAAAAATCCTAAAATTCATATGGAACTACAAGAGACCCCAAATAGCCAAAGCAATCCTGAGAAATGAAAACAAAACTGAAGGCCTCATACTTCTTCATTGCAAAACATAGAGCCTGGAAATAAACCACTTATTCACAAGGGAGGAAGGCAAGATAACAATGGGGAAAGGAAAGTTCCTTCAACAAATCATGTTGAAAGAAAGTTGATATCCATATGTAAAAGAATAAAATTGGATTTGTATTTCATATTATACACAAAAATCAAATGAAAATGGATTAAACATAATAGAAACTCTAGAACTCTCAGAAGAAAACCTAGGAGGAAAGCTTCATGACATTGGCCTTGGCAATGATTTCTTGGATATTACATTGGAAGCACAGGCTACAAAAGCAAAAATAAAGTGGGACTACATCAACCAAAATGCTTCTGCACAGCAAAGGACATACTCAGCAAAGTGAAAGGGCAGCCTACAGAATGGGAGAAAATGTTTGGAAACAATTAATCTGATTAGAGGTTAATACCCAAAATATAATATATTAAGAAACTCCTACAACTCAACAGAAAAAAAGACAAATAACCCAATTTTTTCAAATGGGCAAATACCTAAATAGACATTTCCTCAAAGAATACACAGAAAAAATAAGTGTTGATGAGAATGTAGAAAAATTGGAACCCTTGTGAACGGTGGGTAGAAATAAACATAAAATGGTGCAGCTTCTACAGAGAACAGCATGAGGTTCCTCCAAAATTTAAACTAGAATTACCATATGATCCAGCAATCCTATTTCTGGGTACTTATTAAAAACAATCAAAATCAGGATCTCAAAGAGATATCTGAACTCACATATTCATTGCAGCACTGTTCACAATAGCCAAGAGATGAAAACAACCTAAATGTCCATCATGGATGAATAGACAGCACTGGGGAACACAATTTTCATTGAGTTAGATTCACACTTGTTTTCAACTAACTTTTGGCATCTGAATCCAAAAATGACCCCAGTTTTTCTCTATCACATCAACTTTTTAAGTACAGGATATCCTTTTGTCCCCAAAATCATATAAAATGTATATACAAAGCAAAATAAAGGAAAAATTACCTGAATATAATGTTGAGTTATTTTATTCATATAAAGGCTATATATTGTTACTCTAAGTCAAATTGTGTACAAGTAGTAAAGTTCTGCTACCAAACATACATATTAAGGTATTTTATCTTTTCAAATGACAGGCTAGGAAATGCCTAAACGAGATATTTGAAACAGTCTCCTTCAGTTGGCAAAGCTTTAACAAATTGCTTCATGAGACCCAGTTTTATGTGCAGAGGTGGGAATATTATGTTCTTTCTGTCAACAAGTGGCTCATGTAGAATGTTTGGTTTGAGGTCAGATCTTGGAGACCAATTCAACTCCACCCAATGCTTCTCACAAGCTCCGCTGTCCCACATACACAGAAAACAGGAACACTTGGTGTATCCACGATGCTGACCAAGAAGGAAGCAGACCATTTTAAGGTCAACACAGGTGATCCAATTGTGCTTGTGATATTGCAACAGATCAATGACTCTTTATGTCTTCATATTCTTCACAAAAACAAACTAGAATGGCCAATTGGGAATGCACCAAATAAATTGCCATTGTGGGGGAGAACACACTTCAAGGTCTGCTTTGAGCTATTGATGAACAGTCGCCATTCAGTTGTGTTCTAGATTGGAATTCCCAATTCCTCCATTAAACCATGTATATTATGGCAGTACACAAAGCCACCGTCACTTTGAAAGTACTGCAGAAATGCACTTTCTCTTGATCGAAAGTAGGATGCCTTCGCTCCTTTTTCAAGCAGGTTTTTTGTGTGCAGTCTTGATGCTAGGACTTTTGAAGCCTTTTCGGATAGTCCCAAATCTCATGCCAAATCATTCAACTCATGCTGATCAAATCCCTTATGAACTGAGTCATCTTCAATTTCAAAATCTTCATCGTTGCTGTCACTTAGTTCTTCACCATACATACTCCTGTTTTTTGAAAGAGGGTAGTTCAATGAAAACTGCCACTGGGATTTCAGTTGAATGAAGCACTGGGCGTATAGCTGATGGTAGACTAGGATACTCTATTTTACATTTATTTTTCTTGCTATCCTGATGTTTTCACAATACAAAAGCAACAGTCACCTGGATGATCTCTGGGCTCTCGCCAAACCATAGGTATACCAATGGCAATTGATCACGTGTTCCTTTTGTCCACATCCGTAAACTCTCGACACACTGCTTGCACACCTTGTGAGGGGCCCAAGACTTATATTGATCAGCAAGTTTTACTTTAAAATATGCAAAATAGGCTTGCCTGACAAGTGCGCTGATGTTTGTCTTTTGACTAGGAATGGTGAAACTGCCACAGATATAACAAAATGAATCAGGATTGTTTAGGCACATACGATGAGAAATAGCAGAGGCAGACATGATCTGAAGAAAATGAAATAAGTACATATGTAAATAAAAAAATAAATTCTGCTAACTCCTTGTATACAGACAAGAACTTGGACTACACTTCGGAATACGATTCACTATATAGAGCAGCACACAACCTCTCACCACACTGTTTCATGTGTAAATGAATAGCCTAGACAAGTATGAACCTGTCGCTGGTCTCCAAGGTTGTCCCCCAACCCTCCCCACTCGAGGGAGGTTTGCTCTCAGCCAATAGGAGAGCACTAGTGCTTCCCTCGATCCAGGCTTGATCCAGCCTAGAGTGGTCACATTAAGATAAGCTGTACAAGCCTTGGCTGCTGTGGCTCAGTGGATTGAGTGTCGGCCTGCGAGCCAAGTGTCGCTGGTTCAATTCCCAGTCAGGGCACATGACTAGGTTGCATGTCAGGTCCCCAGTTGGGGGTGCGAGTGAGAGGCAACCACACAGTGATGTTTCTCTCCCTCTCTTTCTCCTTTCCCCTCTCTCTAAAAATAAACAAATAAATAAATTTTAAAAAAAGATAAGCTGTACAGAAAAAACATAATAGAAGAAAACTAGCTGTTTTGAAAATAGCATGCCTATTTAAGTCTAAAACAGATGAAAAGTCATACTCAATTGGAATTATGTTATAAATTGTTCCCCTGTGTAATGAAGGTACAACATATAATGGAATATTATTCAGCCAGGAAGAGAAAATCTTGTCATATGCAACAACAGGAATGAACCTTGAGGGCACTATGCTAATAAGCCAGTCACAACAGGACTAATAGTGCATGATATCACTTGTGGTATCTACAGTAGTCAAACTCATAGAAGCAGAAACTAGAATGGTGGTTGCCAGGGACTGTGGAAAGGGAAAAATGAGGTCTTGGTGTTCAATGGGTATACAGTTCAGTCATGCAGATAACTAAGTTCTAGAGATCTGTACAGCATTGTGCCTACAGTTAACAATACTGTAATGCACACTTAATACTTTGTTAAGATGGTAAATCTCAGGTTATGTGTATTTTACTACAATAAAAAATAGGGGAGAAAAAGAGGTATTTATATTTACTAGCACAACCTATATCCTTTAATATCTTAAAAGAACATGAGAAAAATTCAGACAGGAGCAGCAAAAGCAAAGAGCTAGAAAATAAAGCCCACCTAATGACTTAACCACAGAAACATAAATACATTAAACATTGTTTGGGAAATTTGTATGGACATGTCTTCAAACTTATTCTTTCTTTGGCTGTATCCAGTCTACTGATGAGCCTATCAAAAGCATCATTTCTATTGCAGTGTTTTTTATTTCCAGTACCTCGTTTTGATTCTTTCTTAGAGTTCTATTTCTCTGCTTAACTTACCTGTTTTTGCATGTTGTGTAATATTTTTAAGACTCTTTAGCATTTAATCACAGTTATTTTAAATTCCACATATGTGATCATTCCAAAACCAAAGTTATATCTGACTTTGGTTCTGATGCTTGTTTTGTCTCTTGAGACTATTTTTCTTTAAGCATGCCTTAAAATCTCTTCTATGTTGAAAGCCAGACATGATGTATAATGTAATAGGAACTGGGGTAAAAAGGCTGTTAGTGCAATGTTTTATGTTAATCTGGCCAGGAGTTGGGCTGTGTTTATTAATGTCTACTCTAGCTGTAGGTGTCACAGCGTTTCAATTTCCTCTAATGTCCTTGTTTTTGCCTCCCATGTCTTTGGATTTCCTTAAAAACTTCTTATATAGACTCTGAGACTTTCAGGTCCTTCAGCCGTAATCCAGTTATTACACTGCAGCCCTGTTCATGAGGTGGTAAGGTGTAGGGGTAAGGGTAAACATTCTATAATCCTATAATTAAGCCTCAGTCTTTCACTATGCCAGTGTTCCTAGCCTGTGATCTTCAGAAATGTTTCACATTTTTTTTCTCTCTTTCTCTCTTAGATGAGACAGGAAGGCTAGAGGGGTCTGAAGTTAGATGATTTCCTTTCACCCACACTGGAAAAAGCTTTGGTAAAGTTGTTTTACTTGTTGGACAGTCCTTTGTTAGGTAGAAGCTCTGAAGTATTTCAAAAGTACTACTTTTCTGCTCCCCATGCCAGGAACAGATATTTTTCTTGGCTCTTCAACTTGAGAACCTAGTGGGGTTCTTGGAGGTACTTATTGACTAATTTCAGAGGCACCACAGCTACCCTATATAGTGGTTCTATGAATACTACCTGATTTATTACTAGCCAGGAACAGATTTTTTTCTTGGCTCTTCAACTGGAGAATCTGTTATGTTCAAACACTAATATACCACTGCCTCAAGCAATGTGTTAAAGTTACCACTTAATTATTCCTACCAGTTCATGGCTCCCATGGCTGTGGTTCTCTGTAATTGCCTGTCTCTCCAGATTTAGGGGTTGCAGTTTGCTCCATGACTTCAATTCTCTGATGGGTCCAAGAAAAATTCATTGATTTTTAGGTTGTTCAGCTGTTTTTCTTGTTGTAACACGTGAGTGATGACTTCAAAGCACTGTATATGTTGGAGTTGAAACCAGAAGTCTGTGACTAGCTTTTTCATTCAACATTATGTTTATGAGCTGCATCCACACTAATACCTGTAGTGTTATTTTATTCATTTTCTCTACCATATAGTATTCTATTTTATGAATATACCATGCTTTATCCATTCTCCTGCTGATGAACATGTATGTTGTTTACAAATAATGTTATGACAAGCATCCTTATAACATCTCCTAATGCGCATGTGTAAGAATTCCTCTAGGACTGATACCTAGAAATGGGACTGCTGATTTATTCTGTATGAGCATCTTCCATTTTACTAGATATTGCCACAATGTTCTTAAAAGTGGTTGTACTCATTTATATCAAGCCAGAAGTATAATGAAGTTCTTAGTGTTCCATATGTTCACTAATACTTGGCACTGTTGTGCATTTATGCCAACCCCTGGTTAAATGGTATCTTATTATAGTTTTATTTTGCATGTCTCTGATTACTAATGAGACTTCATAAGTTAACTGGACAATCATGTATTCTCCTCTGTGAATTGCCTATTTATACTTACTGACCATGTTATTGGGCTGTTTTTGAGTTTTTCTAATTGATTTGTAGGGAGGGATTTCCTTAAAATGACTCAAAAAGCACAAATCATTAAATAAAATATTGATGATATAAGTACATTAAAATGAAAGGCTTCTGCTTAATGCAAGACATCCAACGTGATGTTAAAATGATAAGCCAATCACTGGGAAAATATTTTCCTAAATAAGCAGAAAGAGTTTGTATTTAGAATTTATAAATCATCTCCATAAGTAATATGAAAAACTAAACAACCAAATAATGGGCGAAAAGGAACAGGCAACTTACAGAAGGTTCCTGAAGACTAATATATGTATAAATACATGCATAAATTCACTGGAAATCAGGAACATGCAAACTAAAACAATGAGATATCTTTCAAATATATTAGACTGGCAAAAATAAAGTCTAATACTACAAAGTATTGACAAGGATGTGAAAGAGATCTCTAAAGGCCTGCTTGGATTTGAAGACCTGCATATCCTATATACACAGTAATTCCATTCCTAGGTATGTAATCTACAATGGTGATTCTTAAAACGTCTCTCAGACCAGCAACAACAGCATCTCATGGAACTTGTTGAAAACGTAAATTGTCAGGCCCTACTCCAGATCTACTGAATAAAAAATTTGGGGGGTGGAGCTTAGCAATCTGTTTTAACAAGCCTCTCAAGTGGTTCTGGTGTACACTAACACTTGATAATCACTGCAGCAAAGCAATATTTTTCCAGCTTTTTTTACTAAAATCTATAGGAAGAAATACATTCTGGCCCACACACATCTATCCCCCTATCTCTTACCAGTGCGTGTACACACATGCAAAACAAAACCTTCAGGAAGCAATAATTACTCTTACTCTAGAAAATGCCCATTGATATTTTCTATTCTATTCTACTTCATTTCATTAAAAAATTGCCAATTGTGACTTAATAATTGTATAATAATGTTTGTTGCAGAATTCTCTGTAATAATTGAAAAGAAAAAATCTTCAGGATATTGGATAAATAAATTATACTACATTTCTACAATGGACTACACAGTTCCTTATATCATTAGAAATAAATTTCAAAACCATGTATATTGAGTTTAAAAATCGTTATAGAAGGGTATGTAGGTTATGATTTCCTTCACATAGTTTAAAAAAAATTTTTAATGTGCTTTATTGATTATGCTATTACAGTTGTCCCAATTTCTTTTCCCTTTGTTCCCCTCCACCCAGTGACGCCCCCTCCCTCCAGTTGCCCCCCCACCTTAGTCCATGCCCATTGGTTGTGCATATAGTTCTTCTCAACATCTTCCTATCTATTCGACTCCCTCCTACTATGCTTCTTAATTCCTGTACCATCTGCCTCCCTTTCCCTCCTTCCTCCTCCCTGCTGACCTCCCCCCAATATGTTCTCCATACCTATAATTCTTTTTTAATAATCATTGCCTACTTAGTTTGCCTTTGTTTCAATTCCCTAGCTTCTGTTGTTGGTGGTTGTGATACAGTTTTCATTTTAATGTTCATAGTTTTGATCCTCTTTCTCCTAAACAAGTCCCTTTAACATTTCATGTAACAGTGGTTTGGATCTGCTGAACTCCTTCAGTTTTACTTTGTCCTGGAAGCACTTTCTCTGCCCTTCTATTCTGACTGACAGCTTTACTGGATAGAGTAATCATGGTTGTAGGTTTTTGCTTTTCATTATTTTGAATATTTCTTGCCAGTCTCTTCCTGCCTGCAGAGTTTCTTTTGAGAAATCAGCTGAGAGTCTTATTGGGATCCCTTTGTATGTACTTCTCTTATTCTCTCTTGCTCCTTTTAAGATTCTCTCTTTATCCCTGATTTTTTACATTTTGATTATAATGTGTCTTGGTGTGGTTCTCCCTGGGTCCAGTTTTTTTGGAACTCTCTATACTTCCTGGACCTGTAAGTGTGTTTCCTTCCCCAAGTTAGGGAAGTTCTGCTTCATTATTTTTTCACATAATTTTTCAATTTCTAGTTATTCTTCACCTTCTGGCAAACATGTGATTAGGATGCTGGCCCACTTACAGATGTCCCATAGGTTTCTGAGACTCTCCTCATTTTCCTCATTTTTTGTTTCCTCTTTCTGCACTGGTTGATGGTTTCTTCCTTCCCTATGTTCTGATTTGTTGATTTGATCCCTGATTTTCTTTCCCTCACTACTAGTTTTGTACGTATTTTTGTTCATTTCAGCAGGACTAGCCTTCATTCCTTCCCCATATTGTTTAAGATCTGCTGGTAGGTCTGTAAGCATTCGTATAACCAAAGCTCTGAACTGTGCCTCAGAAAGATTTCTTACCTGCTGCTTCGTTAGATATTTGCTGGCTGGTCATCTGCGTCACTGGGATCTCTATCATGATCTGTGCCATCCTAACAGTTTTGTGTTTACCTTTGCTTCCTGGGCAGGGCTGTCACACCTCCTATGCTATAGGGGGTGGAGTCCTGTGCACTCGTCACTACCGGGCGACCCTTCTCACCACACTGTGGCGCTTTAAGTGGGGACAGGGGTCCAAGATGGATTCCTGCTGTTCACTTTCTGCTGAGAGACTAGGAGCCTCTTCATCCATCCCCACACTCTCCAGCCCTCATGGTCTGAGGCAATGAGGGCCTGCCTTCCCTGGCTTTGGAATCGTGAGCTGATGGGTTTGGACTGCGGTCAGGGGTGCTCCCCAGGTGTTTCTCGCCTCTCCTTAAATATGAGTGTCTGTGCTTATCGCTGTCCCGCTGCTATCGGCGCAGCTGTCACAGCTAGCACCACTTGACCTCTCTGCCCCAGCTTCACCCCTCCTACAAGTGCCACTTGTTTATAACTTCATATGTTGGACTTCCATGTAGCTTTATTTTCTGGAATTTCTGGTTATTTCTGGTTTTGCAGTAGTTGTATTCCTTCTTAGTTGTGCAGGGAGATGGAGCATGTCAGTCTAGAAGTCCCTCCTTTGCATAGTTTTACAATGTGTAAAACTATATGTTGTTTATGAATATATAGCTATATAGTAAAAATATAAAATAAAGATTATTTACAAGTTTACTTAGATATTTGCCAGTTTCTCAAGACTTAGAGGCCCTGTGCTTTCACTTTGCTCTTAACTGGCAGCATCTTAAGTCATATGTCATAAAAAGCCAGGTGGAACATTTGGAGTAGTGAAAGAACTTATATGCAGGAATAAACAATGGTGTGGGGACTGTCTGAGGGAGTGGGGGTGCTGGGTGGAGAGGGGGAAAAGGGGAAAAATTGGGACAACTGTAATAGCATAATCAATAAAATATAATTTAAAAATAAGAAAAGTCACGTGACAACAGTAAACCCTACTCACAACCAGGAGATCAGGAGATCAATTATTTGTTGACTAATTCCAGAGGAACTGTGGCTACCAGATGTGGTGGTTTAATGAATACTACCAGATTTATTACAAGCCTAGGAAACTGTAGGTTACTTTTCCTTCAATTCAGGTCTTTAAGTAGGTATGGACTAGAGTCTCATCAAGATTTCTTTAAAATTCTAAGTGTAGTTTAGGACCTTCGAAAACCATAAAGAACATCATAGGAAATATACTACTTATGTAGTATGCAAAGAATAGTCAAAGTCAAGGAAAAACACAATCACTATGCCTATGTCATAATTCTTTGGCTTAATCAAAGTGAGTTTAAAAGTATTACTTTAGGTAGGTAGAGGTAAATTAAAATGAAAACAACCCATGCTTTTTTTTTTTTTTTCTTGGTTTAGCCTATACCTTGTTTGGCTCCCCTGGATTATATGAAGAAAACATAGGAATTTTTCGGATCTCTTCCTCTGACAAACGATTTCTCTGGATCTCATCTTCTGGGACAAATTCTATTGGCTGCGTCAGCTTCTTAGGCCCAGTCCAACACTGCTCAGGTGAATTATCAATAACTTTGGCCACATGGAGACTGGGACTTTTACCCTGTGCTGCCTGTTCTCCCTTGTCCTGGAGTAATGGTGGGTTCTCAGCTGTGTCACTATCTCCCACTGATGTAGCTGAGACCAGTGAGTGGGAAGCAAAGGGTTCACCTCTCATAAGTCGGAACTCTTCAAGACGTTTTTTCATTATCATCTCTTGGTAAAAATTTTCCAGGTTGTTCATGGGATCACCTTTGTTCTTCTTTTGGGGTTCATCTGGATCAAGACAAAGAGATATGGAAGTTCTACAAAGCCTACCAATACAACCTTTAACAAATTAAAAATTAAATCTTGGATCTCAGGCATAGAAACTCTGCTATGGCAGGTGTTTACAACCTGCAACAAATGACAGTACTATATAGCTATTTTATTACAGTGCATCACAAACAATGCTGAACTACAGTGAGGCAAGTGAGGCACCTATGGTGCAAAATTTAAGTAGGAGCTCACTCTCAGGAACATGCAAGTACACACACCTAACTGATAAGGATATTTCAAAAATGTAACCAGCACAGCATTATCACACTTCACAAAATTAATAATGCCTTAATATCATCTAATACCAAGTTCATATTGAAATGGCCCTGATTACCTCAAAGATTTTTTTTACACTTCATTGTTTAAATCAGTCTTTGGCGGTTGCATCTCTTAAGCCTATTAATTTTATATAGTACCCCTTCTTTTCCAACCCTCCAACCCATTTTCTCCCCCATCCATTGATTTATAAGAGGAACCAAACAAAGTAAATGACCTACTGTTTTTCATGATATTATTTAACTTGTTCCTCAATCCCTTCCATTTCTTACAAACTGGCAGTTAAGTCTAGAGCTAATCTATCTAATACAGTATCCACTGGCACACAAATTTATTTAAGTCAATCTTTTAATTGTCAGTTCCTCCGTTAAGCTAGTCATATTTCAAATGCTCAGAAGCCACGTGTGGCTAGTGGATGCCATATTGAGCAACTAAGATAAAGACCACTTACATCATTATACAGGTTGCATTACACGGTGCTGATCTAGAGGTTTGATTAGATTCAAGCTCCATATTTTTAGGCAAGAATCCTCCATAGATAGATGTGCACTTTTTATTACATCATAACATACATAATGTTTGGTGGTCCCATTTTTAGTGATGCTGAAATTGATCAGTGAATTCAGGCGGTATTAGTTGGATCCCTCCATTATGAAGTTTACCCATTCACCTTTCACCTAATGGGTTTTACATCCATTGATGACTATTGCCTAGATCTAATAATTTATTAAGAGTTGTGAAACGGAAATCCCCGATTTCTATTCTTTATATTTATTATCTAGAATTCTATAATAAACTTACCATCATCAACTAATTAACTTCCTTATATACAGTTCATACAGGAAATGCAGGATAAATGCTTGACTTTTCCCATTATTCACCAACTATGAGAGTAATGAGTTGGTACGCTGGAAATATCCAGTGGTGACCAATGATTATTTTTAGTATAATTGTGACATCATGTAGTTTTATATATTTGATGTGTTTCAATTAAGTAGAGTTATTATTCTTTTTAGTGGTCAAATTACCCCACTTAGGACTAGTAAGAGTCCCTTCAAATTGACTCTTGTATTTCTTTTCCGTTTTCTGGCACAGCAAGTTATCCCAAGCTCATCTTGCACATTTTCTGACTCAAACCTGGGATATTTCCCCAAGGACTCCTGGCTCCCTTTAATGGGAAACAGTATTTAGAAAGCATAATGTGTTGCTAGGTGTGCTCACTGCTATTGAGTTGTTATTGCTTCTAGGCATTTTCAGTGGACAAAACCAGGACTTTTTTTTTAAAGTGAAAAATAAATCATACTGGTATTTCTACTTCAAATTTAAAATTATAAGGTTTTTTACTCAAACACCCTAATTTTAGACTTGTATATCTGTTTTCACATATGCTTAAAATATTGGTTCTTAATATTAAAATTATTTATTAGCTTTTTACTACAATATATTTATAGAATTTTAAAATGTCAGTAGCAATACTAATATGACCATCAACAATAAAACTACTGAGTACTTTTATAGTTCTTTGCAGTTACCTTTGTCCTTAGAATATATCCCATTAGGAATGTACAAATATTGTTTCAAAGTCACTTTACATAATTGTTTCCTCTGTACTGATATGCTACCAACTATATAGTTTTAGGTTCATCTGCTTCAGGTTGTTTATGCAAAACATTTACATGGGTCTAAAGTGAAAATGGTGTTATACAGTACTTCCACAGATGCTTCGCTTCCATTTCTGCCCCCTTCAACCCACTCCTTTCTGTCTCCATAAATAATAATTTTATTAGGTTTTGGCTTTATGGTTCCATTGATTCTGTTTTGAAGATATAAGCAAATAGACATACACACACATATGTTTATATATATCTCTGTGTGTGTGTCATTAGTTATATCCCTCTCCTGTTGTTTACAACTTACTTTTTTGCATGTAATTATACACTTGAGATAACTCTATATTAATATGTAGAGCTCTTTCCCTTTCTTCTGATAGCTGCATAATACTCCACTGTGTGGATATACCAAGTTTATTCAACGATTCCCTACTGATGCACACTGGTATTGTATCTAGTTGTTTTTGCTGTTATAAATAATGCCCTGAAAAACTTGTGCATATAGGATTTTCCCAGTATATCTTGGAAATGGATTCTAAGAGGTGGCTTTGCTGAGACAAAGGGTCAAAAGTGTGTGTAATTTTTCTCTATATTGCTAAATTCCACATTGTAGAAGTTGTACTATTCTGCATTTGCACCAGCAAGGTATAAAAATATGTATGGAAGGATTTCTTAAGTCCCCAAAAGCACTAACCATTAAAGAAAAATACTGACAAATTCAACTACATTAACAACTATGATTCATCAAAAATATCCTAAAGAGACAGAAAAATATTGGAACAGGAAAAGATATTTGCTGCACAAATAACTGATAAAGAACACAACCATTAGGAAACAGGCAAAAGATCGAAAAGGTGCCTAAAAGAGATATAACACACATGGCAAATAAATACACAGGAAATTACTCAATGACATTAGAATTCAGAAAGACTTCCGGCCAGGATGGAGGCACAGACAGACATGCTGCATCTCCCTTCACAACTAAGAAGGAATACGACTACCTCAAAACTAGAAACAATCAGAAGTTCCAGAATATCAAACTGCATGGAAGTCCAGCAAACAAAGATATTAAGAACAAATACTCATCCAGACAGGTGGGAGGGGTGGAGAGGACACAGTGTGGTGGCGGTAGCAGTGGTGGCAGCTGCAGGCCAGCAGAAAGTCCAGTCACACATTTCAAAAAGTCAGGAGGAACACCTGGGGAGTGTTCCCAGCTCCTCACAAGACCTCGAAGTTCATGGTTCCAGCACTGGGGAAAATTAAGCCTCATTGCTTCTGACTGTGCAGACCAGTGGGAGTTAGGGTGGAGGCAGAAACTGTCAGTCTCTCAGCAGAGTCTGCTTGTTTGAAGGGACCCACGGTCCTAGAACATCTGCAGATCCACCCACTCCGGGAATGACGGTCAGGGCAACAGCTAGAGAGGCCCCAGTCCCATTCGGAAGTGGGAGAAGTGCCTGGAAAAGGAGCGAGTGCTGGACAGGCGGCATTGTTCCCTCTCAGACCCCTCCCCACACACAGCGCCACAATGTGGTGAAACAGGTCACCCTGTACTGATGAATCACTAAGGCTCCGCCCCTTACAATGTAACAGAAGCGATAGCTCTATTTGGGACATGGAATTCCAACACAGGAGCCTGTCAGAATGAGGAGACAGAGACATATGGCCCGAAAGGGGAAACAGATCAACGTTCCAGTGGGAGAACTAAGCAACGAGGAGATAGCCAACATAATAGATGAGGAGATAGACAACCTAACACATGTAGAATTCAAAACACTGGTGATAAAGATGCTCACAGGCTTGACAGATATGCTTGAGTATGGCAAATGCATAAGAGAAGAAGTGAAGGCTATGCTAAGAGAAATAAAGGAAAATTCACACAAAACCAATGGTGAAGGGAAGGATACTGGGGTTCAAATCAATTATTTGGAACATAAGGAAGAAAAAAACAGTCAACCAGTGCAGAATGAGGAAGCAAGAATTGAAAAAATGAGGAAAACTTCCCAAATTTTGCGAAGGAGATGGACATATCGGTCTGGGAAGCACAGAGGGTCCTGGGCAAGCTAAACCCAGAGGGGACCACACTAGGACGCATCATGATTGAGATGCCAAAGGTGAAAGATAAAGAGAGTGTCCTGGGGGAAGCAAGAGAGAGGTGGAGAGTTGCTTACGGGGGGGGTGCCTATAGGACTATCAGCTGATTTCTCAGAGGACACTTTGCAGGCAGGAAGGGACTGGCAAGCAGTATTCAATATGATGAAAGGCAACCTGCAACCAGGATTACTCTATCAATCAAGGCTATCATTTGGAATGGAAGGACAGTGAAGTGCTTCCCAGACAAGGTAAAGCTAAAGGAATTCATCATCACCAAGCCATTATTATATGAAATGTCAAAGGGACTTACTTAAGAAAAAAAAGATCAAAACTATGAACACTAAAATGACAACAAACTCACTATCAACAACTGAATCTAAAAAATAAAAACAAAATCCAACTAAGCAAACCAGAATAGGAACAGAATCATAGGTATGGGGATCATTTGGACCATTATCAGCTGGGGGTGGGGAGGGGGAGAAATGCAGAAATGGTGCAGGGACTAAGAAGCAGAATGAGTTGGTACAAAGCAGATAGGAGGAAGTTAAGAATAATACAGGAATGGGTGAAGCCAAAGAACTTATATGCACGACCCATGAACATGAACTAAGAGAGGTGAGATTGTTGGAAAGAAGTGTGACTGGGCAGAGGGGAGCCAAGGGGAAAAATATTTGGAACTACCTTAACAACATAATCAATAAAATATACTTTAAAAAAAAGAATTCAGAGAAATGCTAATTAAGAAAAAAATACCAATAGAAAACTGCCATATTGGCAAAAATATCCCAATATCACATATCAGTGAGATTGTAAAGCAAATGAAACCCTCATACATTGCTAGTAGGAATGTGCAACCACAGTGCAAACCACTATGACATCATTTACTAATGTTGAATTTATGCTCATAAATATGACTCATCATCAATTCCACTCCTACATATAAACTACAGAAAAATTTGAGTATATGTGCACCAGGATACAATAAGAATGGTTATATCAATGATATTTATAATAGCCTGAAACTAGCAAAAAATACAAGTGTCCTTCCAAGAAGAATAAATTATAAAATTATAGTAAGTTTATATAATGAAATAAAACATACCAGTGAAAGTGAACAAATTTCAGCTACATATGACCAAGTAAATGAATATCCTAATATATAGAGTCAAAAAATTTATTCAGTGACTACTATGATCCTGACATTATTCTAGGTTCGTGAGATACATCAATAAATGAAATAAAGATTTCTACCTTCATAGAGCTGAGTGAATTATTATATTAAAGGGTTATGTAGAAGGTTATGAGTGCTTTGGGAAAAAAATACCACAGTGTAAAGGGTGATTGCAATTGCTACGAGGTGGTCGTATTGGTGATTGCAATTTTAATATTGGTCTGGGTAGGTCTCATTGAGAAGGTTACATTTAAGAGAAGACTTATAGAAAGTGAGGAAGTCTACCATCCTGATATTAGAGTGAGGGTTCCAAGGTGGCAGTATGTCTCAAAAACTTTCAAAAGTCTGAAATGATACAATGTATTTCTCTGACCACAATAGAATCACATTAGAGATCCACTAGTGGAGGAAATCTGAGAAAACACAAATATTTGAAAATTAGACAACACACACCAAAATAACCCATAGGTCAAAGAACTCACATAGGAGATTTAAAAATATTTTGTACTAAATGAAAATGAAAACACAACATACCCAAAAACAGTGCTCAGAGAGAAATTTGTAGCTTTAAACACCTATATCAAAAAAGAATAATGGCTTCAAATCTATAACCTGAGCTTCCAACTTAGCAAATTAGAAAAAGCAAACTAAACATGATGCGAGCAGAAGGAAGAAAACAATAAAGATTAGGGGATAAGATAGTATAATAGAAAACCAAAAAATGGAGAAAAATCAATGAAACCAAAAGCTGGTTCTTTGAAAATGTTAACAAAATGACAAATCCTTAGCTAGACCAACCAAGGAAATAAGACAGAAGTCAAAAAGGGCTAAAACAAAGAACTAAAGAGGAAGCATCATCACTAAACTTACAGCAATAGAAATAATTTTAAGGAAATATTATAATTACCTTTAGGCTAACAAATTAGGAATCTTAGATGAATGGACAAATTCAAAGAAAGATACAAATTACCAAAGCAGACTCAAAAAGGAAGAGAGCAGCTGAATTAATCTATAATAAACAAAGAGGTTGAATTAGTAATCAAAAACTGCCCACAAAGAAAAGTCCAGGTCCAGGTGGCTTCCTTTGTAAATTCTACCAAATATTTAAAGAAATAATATCAATCATGCACAAACACCTTCAGAAAATAAAGGAAGAGAGAATATTTTCCAACTTACTCTAAGAGATCAATATTAGATGGAAACCAAAGATAAACAAAGACTTCAGAAGCAAGCAAAGAAAACTACAAACCAATATTCCTCATGAATTCAGATACAAAAATCTTTAGCAAAATATTAGCAACCCTAATCCAGTAACTGTAATGTTGAAGCACAAGTAATATAAAGTTATAGACTTCAAAAAATAAAAATAAAAATTGTTATACACATATAAGTATAACTTATTCCAGAAATGAAATATTGGTTTACCATCTAAAAACCAATCAATATAATACATTATATTAATAGATTAAAACCTTAAACCATGTGATCACCAGAAAAGGTGCAAAAAAAGCAATAAACAAAATCCAACACCCACTCATGGTTAAATAAAAAAGAAAACCCTGGACAACTAGAAATAGAAGGGAACATCCTCAGTCTGCATGTGGTAGGTTGAATATAATGGCTTCCAACCCCAAAGGTGTTCACATCCTAATGCCTGGAATCTGTAAAAAACATTACATGAAAAAAGGGACTCTGAAGAAGGGATTAAGATACAGCTCTTGAAATAGGGAGATTACCTGCATTATATAGCTGGATTAAATATGATTACAACAGTCCTTATAGGAGAGAGGCAGGAGGGGTCAAGGACAGAGTAGAGGTACTGATGGAAGCAGAAGTTGGAATAATGTAAAGAAGGGGCCATGAGTTAATGAACACAGGTGGTGGATTGCAGAAACTGGCAGAAGTTCCCTAGAACCCCAGAAGGAATGCAGCCCTGTGGACAACTTGATTTTAGGACTTCTGACCTCTAGAACCATAAGAGATTTGTTGCTTTAAGCCATTGAGTTTATGGTAACTAGTTACAGAACCCACAGAAAAGTAATATACTGCTAAAGAATATTTTTTAAATATCGAGAGCTAGGATCATAGTTAATAGTTAAAAAACAATGTTTTTCCCCCGAAGACTGGGGCCATGATAAGGATGTCTGCTTTCATCACTTTCATTCAACACTGTACTGAATGCTGTAGACAGTGCAAATAGATATAAAAAAATAGACTTCCAGATTGCAAAAGAAAGGTAAAACTGTCTTTATTCATAGGTAACATGATTGTCTGTGTAAAAAATCCTATCTACAATAAAACTACAAGAACTAATAAGAGTTTAGTCACAGAATATAAGATCAATATACAATTTTTAACTACATTTCTATATACTTACATGCAATAATCAGAAAATGAAATAAGAAAACAGTTGTACTCACAAGAGCATAAGATAAATAAAACATTTAGAAATCAATAAAAGTGTTTTATAAACTGAAAACTATAAAACATTGCTGAAACAAATTATAAAAGATCTAAATAGACATTCATATTCATGGCTTAGAATAGTCAAAATTATTAAAGTCAATTTTTCCCAAGTTGAATTACAGAGTCAACACAATCCTTATCAAATTCCAGCAAGCTTTTTTGTAGAAAAATTGAGAAGCTGCTTCTAAAATTTACATGGAAATAAAAAGGTCCTAAAATAACCAAAGCAATTTTGAAGGAACAAAGTTGGATAAATTACATTATCCAATTTAAATACTTTCTATAAAGATAAAGATTCAGAACATAAGGATAGGTATATAGATCAATGGGACCAAAATGAATGTCCAGAAATAAACCCTTATCTTTATAGTCAATTGTGTTAGGGCCAGAGACTGCCATTTGCCTGGCCCCTGCATCCACACTAGCCAATCTCTACCAGAGTAAGGAGTTTGCCTTCTTCCCGTGTTTCCAGCCCTTTCTCTGCTCCTGTTGTCACTGGACAACACTCCGGAAATCCCAGTGCTGGGTGAGAGGTGCTACCGGGTCCTGGACCCTTGTGGGGTTAGAGGACCAAGGGATGCCTCTCTCCTCTCCCCTCTTTCTCTGTCGTGCCTCTGACAACTCACAGAGCAGGATGCCCCCTGAGAGGACCTCAAGCTGCAAGGCAGGTCTTACTCCTCACCTCTCTCATAATCACCAATACATGTTCAGGCCAATCCAAGCCCCTGCGGAACATCTCCCTGGGGTGCCTCCTGAGAAGCCTCGGGGACTTAGGCCTTGAAATGAAACTTAAACCTAAAAGATTATTATTCCTCTGTAATACTGCTGGGCCTCAATATAAATTAGACAGTGGGTCCGTTTGGCCCCAAAATGGGGCACCTGACTCCCTAATATTAACTGATCTTGACAACTTTTGTCACCGCCTGGGCAAGTGGAGTGAAATTCCCTATGTTTAAGCCTTTTTTGACCTACGCAGATGCTCCTCCTTCTGTCAATCCTGTTCCACTCACCAAATCCTCCTCCTTGACTCTCCCCTCCCCAAAGCCAGACACTCTGACCCCACTGGTCCCACAATGCCCTCCTCAACTCTCAAGACTCCTTCAGACCCTATGGAGGACTCCTCCTCTCTGCCCTCCTCCCTATTCTCCTCTGCCTCCTAACCCCCCGAGCATGGCTGGCTCCAACCCATCGTTTTCCCCAGACTACATTTTGAGACAATTCCTCACCTCCTCCATTGCCTCAGAGAGAATTAGGTCCTCCTGGCTCCAGCCCCCCTTAGACAAGTTGCCAGGCCTCTAGACCCACTAGGGTTCATGTTCCATTTTCCATCTCTGACCTCTCACAAGTAGAGCAATGCGTTGGTTCCTATTCTACTGACCCAACCTGTTTCATTAAGGAATTTCAATATGTCACTATCTCCTATGACCTCTCCTTACACGACCTCTATGTCATCCTCTCTACTTGCCTGACTCCCGAGGAGAGGGAACAGGTTTGCCTAGCAGCCCAGGCTCACGCCGACACTCTTAACAGACAGGACCCTAATAGTGGTCCTGTCAGGGCTACTGCAGTCCCCTACAAAGAGCCTGATTGAAACTATCAGGAGGGAAAGCCTGGTTGACAAGCCTGCAATCATATGATAACCTGCCTAATTGTGGGACTCCAGGAAGGTGCCCATAAGGTGGTCAACTGACAAACTGAAAGAAATCTCACAAGAAGCAGATGAAAACCCTGCTGCCTTCTTAGCCTGATTGCAGGAAGCCCTCCAACACTTTACCAACTTAAACCTTGATTCCCTGGAGGGATCCATACTCCTACACATGCATTTTATCTCTCAGTTGGCCCCAGATATCCGTTGTAAACTCCAAAAATTAGAGGCGAGACCTTAAACGGGCCAAACTGAATAGGTTAACCTGGCCTTTGAGGTCTTCAACAACATAGATGAGGAAAAGGCCCAGCAGAAGAGACCAAGGGAGGAGGCTAAGGCCAAGTCCCCTAACTGGGCTTATCAGCTACTAGCCTCAGTGCTCAAGGAGACCAGGGAGCCCTCTAAAGCCAAACAGGAGGGCAAGGCTCCCCCTGAAAAGTGCTTTAAGTGTGGGAAACCAGGACACTGGACCAAATTGTATCCACAGCCGTAACCTCCACTGAGGCCATGCCCCATATGCAAACTGGAGGGCCACTGGAAGTATGACTGTCCCCAGGCCCCTCAAGGCAGGGGGACATTGGTTACCCACTTGGAATTGACCCCCCCAGCTTCGATCTCCCAGATCTCCTGGGACTGGCGTTGGAAGACTGAAGGTGCCCAGGAACTGCACAGGGCCTCACACCTACCTCCAGAGTGGAACCTCGGGTAATTCTATCAGTAGCAGGTAAGCCAATATTTTTTCTTATTGATACACCAGGCCACTTACGAGTTCCTCAATCTTAATTGTTGGGGTTGATGGCATAGTCTCACAACAACTGACTACTCCCCTTTTTCCATGCTCCTTCGAAAAACATGTTTTTGCCCACTCATTTCTAGCCCTCCCTCACTGTCCAATGCCAATACTTGAATGAAATATTCTAGGCAAGCTTAAAACCCTGATACTGATTCCCTCTCCTCAGAGTTCGCATGGCATTTTTCTCCTCTGTCTCAACCACATACCACTCCCCACTCTCTTCCCTCCATTATTTTAACATAAATAGTGCCATGAGTCGGATTCCACTCTTTGTCTGTAGCCATTTGGAACAGTGAGTATGGTCTCTCACCTTTGGGGTAAAGGAGATACTGTGCTGTGGGGGTGGGATATTCAAACGTGCTAGGCCTGTCTCTGGAGGAAGAAGCAAAGAAATCTGAAATTAGTGCTCAGGTTCCACCCAGGCTCTAAAGACAAAAGAGGTACTTCCTCCCTCCAGCCCGAGTTCTCAGGTGTCCCTATGTGAGTGGGGGTCTTGAGGAGGTGTCTGAGATCAATCCCTAAGACGTGCAAAGGCCTTATAGAGAACTCCCACCACTGTAATATAACTTTGGCTCATCCAGGGATGTGGAAAATAAGGGCTGGTCACCCAGCACTCCGAGCCCCCCTTGGCTGTTTCAGACAGTCGGGGGAGAAATCAAAACATGTAAGAGACTTGGGGATGATCAAAGGTGTAAAGGCCTTTCAGAGCCCCTCTCCAAAAACAGTACATTTGGACCAACCACATGGATTCATTAGCCTTTTATGCCTCTAAATCTGGCCAGGAGAAAGTTAGTTTAAATCACTGGCCTGCTGCAAGCTTTGGAGCATCCCCCCACTCCAGGTGACTTTTAGCAACTCAATTTGCATTCAAATACTCCTTGTAGAAGCTGCAAGGAGGGGTAGTATTATGTTTGCCAGGTAAATATCTTGCTTTCTCTCTCTCTTTCTCTCTCTCTCTCTCCCTCCCTCCCTCGAGAAATTGTTGCACCCCGTGGGCATGGGTCGAGCGTTTAAAAGCCACTAGGGTGCTCACCACCAAAGAAAGACACCAATGAGAGGATAAGCTGGGACGTGAACCAGGACAGAACACTAGTTTTCCCACCAGATGCAATGAGAAGTCCACGCAATGAGAGGTAGGCTGTAAAGCAATCACAATCCCATCTCTGCAGCATATTCCCCACCTAAGTTTAGTTTTTGAGAGGAGAAGCAAGATTTTAGCCTGTAGTGGAAAGCCCTGGCTTTTCCAGGTCCTGTTCTCCCAACTAGGCCTTTTTGTTCAAATTGCCTCATTCATAAGTCTTCTTCCCCTTTCTCTAACCATTCAGTGTACATCTTTATCACCCCCCATTTCTAACTGCTTTACAAACTAATTGCTGTGTTTGCTTTCCAGCCCAGTGGCCATCTAGCTCCCTAAGGCCATGCTTTTGATCACTATTCCCTAGCAGGAGGTGATGCTATTCCTTACCTGCCTGACTCAAGCCTTGTATTCAACTTCACTTTGAAATTGGGCTTGGTCCCATTGCACCCATGTTAACTAGGAACTACGGTACAAAGAGGGAAAAATCTAATCCCTCCCTCAATATACAAAAGAAAAAAAACTGGTACTTTGAAAACTGAAGCAGCTAAAGGTCACCCAAGCCTCATCTCTCCCCTTCTTCTCTAGCCTCCTTGCTGCTGTCAAGATTATGAGATTACAAAACAGCTCACTTCTGAGCACTATGTATAACTGCCAATGGGATAAAGTTTTTTTATATATCTGTATAAAAAAGCAAAGTATTAATCAGATGCCTGATTAACTTTCAAAGAAAATTCATCTCTATTTTATAATGTTGTGCTTACACAAAGGACTATGCAAGTTGCAGAAGGCTGCTTATGTTGCAGAGGGTTCGTGTAAGTTGTAGATGGTCTGTAAGTTGAAGAAAGACTGTGAGGGAGCAGAGAAAGAAGGGATTAAGAAAGTGAAGGATTATGAAGAAGAGAAAGAAGGAATAAAGGAAAGGAATAAAGGTTGGTGCAAAAGTAATGTCTGACTTTTTTAAAAAAAGTTTTACGTAGTATTTATTAAACTTGTGCCTCTTCTTATAACTTTTTCATGTCACAGTGACTACTTTATACCTTATTTTTTCAGATTATCGAAGTACTGTTCATAATCATCTGCAATATTCGCACCCATGTTTGTCCCATCTGAAGACCACATTAGAAATGTTTTGCTCTATGAGTTTCATAAAGGTGCCAATGCAAGTACAGCAGCAAAGTCTATTCAGAGCATTTATGGGGACAATGCAGTGACTGAAAGAAGTTGCAGGAGGTGGTTTTCCTGTTTCCAAAGTGAGGATTTCAGTTTGAAAAACGAGCCAAAAGAGGGTCGTCCAAAAAAACTTGATTCCGAAGTGTTGGAAGCTGTTGTCACAGAAAACCCCACCATTACCTCTAGAGAACTTGCAGAACAATTTAACGTAGCCCATGCAACCATGCTATGCCAAGTGAAAAGGATCAGAAAGGCTTCAGTAGCTGGAAAAAGGGTCCCACACACAGTGTCTCCAGAGAATCTGCAACAGCGTGTTGCTTGTTGTGAATCATTGCTTTCACAACAGTTTCAAGCACCATTTTTAGGTAGGCTTGTTACAGGTGCTGAGAATTGGATCCTTTACCATAACATTAAATGCCGCCGATCATGGATCAGTCGAGGAGGAAGAAGAGTTCAACAACCAAGAGGAGGACTTCATCCAAAGAAGATCATGTTGAGTGTACGGTGGGATATGGAAGGAATTGTCCATTACGAATTGTTTGACAACAATCAAACAATTACTGCTAATCGTTACTGTGAACAACTTTGTTGTTTGAAAGCCACTTTGAACCAAAAGCGACCCTCCTTAGTCAACAGAAAGGGTGTCATCTTCCATCACGATAATGCTCGTCCTCACACAGCTCGACTCACCAAAAATTTCTTGAAAGAGCTTGGTTAGGAAATATTGCTTCATCCTCCATATTCTCTTGACCTTGGTCCTGATTATCACTTGTTTCGGGGACTACAGAACCATTTTGATGGTCTTAGGTTGACATCAAGAGAAGAGGTTGAAAATGAGTTGGATTCATATTTTTCTTCAAAACCTAAAGAATTTTACAAGCATGACATTCATAAGCTAGTTGACAGATGGAATGAGGTTCTAGAAAGCAAAGGAGGTCATGTTAACAAATATTTTCATAATCATGGACTTTTTCATTTTTAAAATAAGACCTCAAAATCGGACATTATTTTTGCACCAACCTCATAGATACTATGGGAAGGAAAAACACTGTAGTAGATAACTTAAAAAGGGGAAATGGAAATGGGAAAAAAGAAATCAGAAAGCAAGAAAAAGGAGATAAGTCTTTGAAACACTGTAATTTATAGACCTAGGAGCTACTAGGTCCTGGAAACAAAAGGGTGATTAACTTGCTACTCAAACTTGTTACAGGTTACAGAAACAGCAGGGTGCCTGACTCTCCCAAGCAGAAAAAAGAAAAGTGACACTTTTAAACTCAAGCCATTTTTCAGCTGCTGCCTGGGGCCTGAGCCTGTAATCTCAGGACAGCCAACTTCCAAGCCCACCTTCCCTGGTATTTTTACAGAGTTAGCCTTGACTCTCTTTCTTAGCTGCTGTGGCAGGTGGAACATGCACTCTGTAGAGTGAAATGTGCTGTTTTTATGTCAACACTAGTGGGCAGGCTGTAAAAAAATTTGTAGTTTTAAAAGAAAATACTGACATCATAAAATGTGTATAAATAAATGCTGCCAGTGAATCCTCCTGGCTTGAGACCTTCTTTTCCTATTTCTCCTCTCCCATCTGAGCCATGTTAATATCCTTAATAGAGTATTCCTTCACTTATCGCGGGTATTAAGTTCCAGAACCCCCGCGAAGTAAGAACCTTACATTTATTCTACACTTTTAAACCTATGTAACTAACATATGTATACAGTTCCGCAAAATCCTGCGATATAGCGAAAAATCCGCAATAATTAAATATAATATTTTTTAAAATCCCGCAATACAGTGAGGCCACGATAAGTGAACCGCGATATAGAGAGGGACTACTGTAACTCCAATGATAATAATCTGCTTTTTCTTTCACTTAGTCCTTGTTTCTTACACCTCCTAATAAGTTTCATCCACAGGACAATGCAGGTTGACACAAGTCAAGCTGTCGGTGACATGCTCCTACTCAAGGTCTCTCCATATGAACCTGTTCCCCAAGAAGAAATACAGGGACAGCTCTATACCCACTATCAGGTTGGAAGCAGTTACAGAAGGCAGATCATTGTCCCCTTTCCCCAGTAAAAGCAATAAAAACAGCCTGGAAAATGTTAGGGCCAGTACCACCATTTTGCCCACCCTGTGACCTACCACCTGATGTACTGGAACTTGGAGGACCTGAGCCAATGCCTATGCTGAAACAAAGAGGGTTATGCCCCAATTGCCCCTTTCCCCTCCCTTGGGCATTTCCCAGAAACAAGGACCATAAATCTCCTGGCAGCATCCCTAATCAGAGGATATTGTTTCACAAATACCTCTATCCTGGATATCTGGAACCAACCAACAGGGTGACTCACACCTCCTAGGGGTCCACTCCACACCCTTAAAAATCCCTCTACCCCTTCCATTGGCACTGCAGTCACTCCAGACTCAGCTTGCCTGCTTGGATCTCCTGAATAAAAAAAGCTTTGAACTGGTTTACACATCTCCGTTCTTCCTTGCATGAATCTAACAAATTGATTTTTCACAAAGGTGCCAAGTCAATTCAATGGGGAAATAATGGTCATTACAATAAATAGTGCTAGAACAACTGAATATCCATTTACAAAAGTATGAACTTGGAACTCTTATCTCACACACAAAAATTAACTTAAAATGAGTAATGTATCTAATTGTAAGAACTAAAACTAAAAACATTCTAGATGAATAAAAAGGATATCTTTCTGACCTTGAATTCAGCCAAGGTTTCTTAGATGTGATACAAAAACATGTAGAAATTTCATTAAAATTAGAAAATTGTGTACCTTAAAAGGCAGTATTAAAATAAAAAACAAGCTACAGACTGGAAGAAAATATTTATAAATCCTATAAAGGCCTTATATTCAGAATATATAAAGAAATATTACCACTCAATTCTAAGAAAATACATAAGTCAACTTAAAAAACTGGTGAAATACTTGACTAGAACATTTCGGTTACAGAGTGGGGGGTCTCCAGAAATCCCCAGAGCCTGCAGGTTCAGGGATGGGAAAAAGGGAACAGCTTTTAAGATGCCTTTGCATGACTATGGCTAGTAGCTAATGTCTCAATTATGCAAATGGCTTTGGTTCTTCCAAGGCCCCAAGGAGATGGGAGGGATACAGAACCTGTGCAAGGTTCTGTGAATGGTCAGAACTGGTTACCATGCTGACTGCGTCACAGGATACAGTCAGGGATTTAAAAATAGGCGGCAACCATTTTAGAGAGGGAAGAGGAGATCAATGCAGTTTGCAGGAAGGAGAAGATCTCCATGCGGCTTTGAGAGGAAGAGAGGAGATCCACATGGTTTGCAAGGAGGGCAAAGGAGAACTCCATGCGGCTTCAAAAGGAAAGAGAGAACTCCATGCTGATTTGAAAGGAATAATACCATGTGGCTTTGAAAGGGCAGAGCACATGTTTTCCTGGACTGTTATACAGAGGCTGATGACACTGTACCCCAGATCCTGAAGAAGACAGCTGACAGATAAGGGATGGGGAACTTCTGGGCATGTTTTTGGCTTTTAGCTTTTTGGGGAGTAAGGGAAGGGCTGGGTCCCGTGGGAGAACAGGGCTCTGAGCTGAAGTGCTCACTGCCCTCCCCAGGTTGGAGTACTGTAAATAAAGAACTGTTTACCTCAACACTAGTTGTTGGGTTTTACACCAAGGCGCCATGTGAAAGAACCCCCTTTCTCTCTGTAACAGTTTCTCAAAGAAGACATATAAAAGGCTAATAAAAAAATGCAAAGTAGAGGACTTCCAGCCAAGATGGAGGCATAGACCGACACGCTCTGTCTCCCTCCACAACTAAGAAGGACAACTACTGCAAAAACAAACAAACAAAAACCAAGTTCCAGAAAATATAGCTACTTGGAAGTCCAATGTATTAAGTCATAAACAAGTGGTGCTCGTCTGGACGGGTAGGAAGGGTGAAACCCAGCTGAAAGATTGAACTGTGCTGGAGGCGGCGGCTGTAGCAGCGAACAGAGGGACCCGGTAAGCAGACACCCACATTTGGGGGGAGGAGAGAAGCGCCTGGGAGCTGGCCCTGGCTGCAGACCAGACTCCATTGTCTCGGACTGTGAGGTCCAGAGGGCGTGGGGACTGAGGAGGAGGCTCCCAGTTCCTCAGCAGAGAGTAACAGCAGGAATCCATCTTGAATCACCACACCCACGCAAAGTGCCACAGTGTGGTGAGAAAGGTTGTCACGTTGTTACGAGCATACGGAGCTCCGCCCAATATAGCGTAGGAAGTGTGACAATGCCCCGCCCAAGAAGGCAAGATAAACAGAACGGTCAGAATGGCAGAATTAATGACTGGAATACCAATCACACAACTAACGAAAAAACAAATAAAGGACTTGACCGATGAACAAATATCAAATATTTCTGAGACTCAGTTCAGAGCTATAGTCATAAGGCAGCTTACAGACCTAGTAGCGGGGCTGAATGAAGACGGGAAGGAATGAAGGCTAGTTCTGCTGAAATGAACAGAAATACATACAAGACAAGTGGTGAGGAAGAGAAAGCCAGGGACCAAATCAACAAATCAGAACATAGGGAGGGAACAAACAGTCAACCAGTGCAGAAAGAGGAAACAAAAACTGAGGAATACGAGGAGAGGCTCAGAAACCTCTGGGACAGCTATAAGCAAACGAACATTCTAATTATAGGATTGCCAGAGGGTGAAGAAGAAGAACTAGAAATTGAAAAATTATGTGAAAAAATAATGAACCAGAACTTCCCGAACTTGGGGAAGGAAATGAACTTACAGGTCCAGAAGTACATAGAGTTCCGGATAGGCTGGACCAAGGGAGGACCACACCAAGACACATTATCATCAAAATGTCAAAAATTAAAGATAAAGAGAATCTTAAAAGCAGCAAGAGAGAAGAGAAGAATTATGTACACAGGGGTCCCAATTAGACTATCAGCGGATTTCTCAAAGGAGACTTTACAGGCAAGAAGGGACTGGCAAGATTTATTCAAAGTAATGAAAATCAAAAACCTACAACCATGATTACTCTATCCAGTGAAGCTGTCATTCAGGATAGAAAAGCAGAGAAAATGCTTCCAGGACAAAGTAAAACTGAAGGAGTTTGTTAGATCCAATCCACTCTTATATGAGATGTTAAAGGGACTTATTTAGAAGAAGGAGGATCAAAACTATAAACATTAAAATGAAAATTGGGAAAACAAGATGGCAGAGGAGTAAGTGGAAGCTACACTAACCTCCTCCCAGAACTAGTCTGGATTTACAACTTAATTTTGGAGAAATCATCTGGAATAACTAACCGAACACTAGCTGGAGAGAAGTCTTATAACCACGGAGAGACAGAAAAGGCCGCTACATCACAACGTGACCGGTAGGGAGTGCGGAGATGCGACAGGTCTGGCTGGGCTCACACGAGGGGCAGCTGAAGGGACTGAGAAACAGCTCAGCAGCCGGGGATTCCCCCTGAGAAGGGCAGGGTCTAAACCCCCAGCTGAGCTTCCCAGCCTACAGCAACAGAGTGGAATGTAAAATAGTATCCAGCTGAAAAAAGCGAAAAGCCACAGAGTTTCTTGCTAGCTGGAAACAGCTGGAGAAAAAGAGCTCTTAAGCAGATCACATACGAAAATGTTTTGCCCCCACTTACACTGGGCACAAGCAGAGGGAAGGCAGAGAGGACAGGAAATGCTTGGGGAGAGTTTGGTGTGGTGGCTTTGAGGGGAGAGCTGGGGAAGCGGCCGGCCGGGTCCCAGTGCTGACTCATCACCACACTGCAGGCAGACCATTCCCCTCGAAGTGGCGTCAGCCTGAGGGGAAGCAAAAGCCCTGCCTACAGGAATTAAGTTGCCACACCCACGGTCCTTAAGCCTGACGGTTAATCACAGATTGAATAGATTAACAACTAAAGAAGACAAACAAAGGCAGTAGATCCCTGGAAGTTTCCAACAGGCTGCCTAGGCCCAGAATGGTACAGGATCTGACGCCACCAGGGGCAGATCCAGGAAGTGCAGATCATTCTAAGAAGCACCAACAAACAATTGGAGTCACAAAAATGGGCAGAGAAACAACCCCCCATCAAAAGGAAAGATAGAATCCCCAGAAAGAGTGCTAAATGAAATAGAGGGGAGCAAACTATCAGATATGGAATTGAAAGCATGGATTATGGAGAAGCTCAATGAGCTCAGTGGAAACTACAAAGAACACCAGAAAAACTACAAGGAATTTACTGAGGATTACACCAGCATGAAAAAGGACATAGAAGCTATCAATAAGAGCCAGGAGGAAATGAAGAATAAGATCTCTGAATTGAAGAACACTGTAAAAGGAATTAAAAGCACGCTAGAGGAAGCAGAAGATCGGATCAGCGAGCTGGAGGACAACTTAGACAAAAACTCCCAGACAATGCAACAAAATGAAAAAAGACTGAACAATACTGAAGAAGTTCTAAGACAGCTGCAGGACAACATGAAACGTAATAATATCCGTATCATAGAAATTCCAGAAGGAGAAGAAGAAGAGCAAGGGATAGAAAACCTCTTTGAAAAACTAATGACAGAAAACTTCCCTAACATAAGGAGAGAAAGAGTCACGCAAGTCCAGGAAGCACAGAGGGTCCGAAAGAAGATGAACCCCAACAGGCCCACTTCAAGACACATCATAATTAAAATAGCAACACTGAAGGACAAAGAGAGAATTCCAAAAGTAGCAAGAGAGAAACAACTAATAACATACAAGGGAGCTCCAATAAGGCTATCATCAGATTTCTCAGCAGAAACAATACAAGCCAGAAGGGAATGACAAAAAATATTCCAAGCAATGAAAAACAAAGGCCTACAACCAAGAATACTCTACCCAGCAAGGCTCTCATTCAAAATGGAAGGTGAAATAAGGAGTTTCCAAGACAAAAGAAGGCTAAAAGAATACATCTCCACCAAACCAGCATTGCAAGAGATGCTAAAGGGTCTGCTTTAAGAAGATGAAGAAACAGAGAGAGAGAGAGAGAGAGGAACACGAGTACAAAGGGGGAAAATGACAATGAATAAGTACTGAAACAAGGAACTTCTACCATTTGCAACAACATGGTTGGAACTAGAGAGAATTATGCTTAGTGAAATAAGCCAGGCAACGAAAGAAAAATACCTTATGCTATCACCTATTACAGGAAACTAATGAACAACACAAACAAATGAGCAAAATTGAACCAGAGGTATGTAAGCAAGGAATAAACTAACAGTAACAAAGGGGGAGATGGGAGGGAGAGAAGGGGGGAAGAAGGGGAAGGGTCTAGTCAAAGAACATGTATAAATGACCCATGGACATGGACAACTGGGTGGGGACTGAATGTGGGAGAAGGGGGCCAGGGTGTAGAGAAGCAAGAGGGGGAAAAAAGTTGGACAACTCTAATGGAAAAACAAACAAAATTTTTAGTGGGGGAAAAGATGAAAATATAAAGAATGGAAATGCAAGTTCAGTGGATATTAGAAGGACAAGGATTTTCCTTCACACTGTATATTTTTCTCCCTATCTGATCCCTCCACAGTTTGGCATTCTAGATAAGTAATGACATAGGTTTCTTTGCATAAAACTAATAAGACCAGTTGTTAATAGAGGTTGTTTTTTTTTTTTTTTAACTAAGACTTTGACTGGAATGTCATGCCTGAAGGAGACATGCTTGGGCTTTGGTTGGTACCAAAAAGCCCTGAGGAACTGGGATTGACTTTCAAAGGTAATAAAAGTCCACAAGATAAAAGGCCTGGTACCTTGGATGGATGCGCGGTCCATGGAAATCTTTCCAGGGAAGAAATGAAGGTTGTTTTCCTGAAAGATGGCTAGATGGGACCTTGAGGCACAATGGAAAACCAGAAGGACTTGGAAAAGACAGGTGTTTACAGGCAAATGTGAATGCCAGGTATGTGGTTCTGTTTCTGTGCCTTGAAGGGCAGACTGAAGTTCACCCTAAATGTTCCTTGCGTAAGTTCCAGCAAAGCGGAACTAAAGATCATAAGTGATCATTTTCTGCTCTTGTTGTGTTTATGCAAATGAACAGGATAAAGTAAAAATGGACTTAATGCAGTCCCTTTAATGATAAGGAGGGTAATCTTAGGGAGAAAAATCGCGATTCAAGGAAAATCACAATGCTCAGTGGTGGACTGTAAAGTAGTGCAGCTAGCCATCTGTAAGGTTTCTTTTCATTTAAAATTTGTTTTCATTTGAAAGTTAAACTATGTCTGTGGCATTATCAAGGATGTTTAATTTACAGGCAAGAAGAATGTCAAGTGCCTTGCAACTGGATGTCTTTCTGATAAGACAGTCCTACAGATTTTGAGACTTGTATGTGGGTTATGTTACATAAATTAACATGTGTTTTCTGTTTTCAAAGGGCATAAGCCTATGATCTCATTGCCTGGGTGATTGTCTGTACGTATAGGCCTCACTTAATCCTGTCTGCATTGCTGCCTCCTGAGTCTCAATGGTTTGCCAGAACTAAGTGGCTGGGTTGGTGAAGAATGGGGTGGTCTGTGGGCTTCACTTTAAAACTGGTTTCTCTTTTCTGTCCTAAAGGCTTGGACAGAAAGAGCCCAGAGGCCTGAGAGGGGGAAAACCTAAACTATTTCCCTCAGCCCAAACTAAGTATAATGGGCAAAAGGGTTTTGGACAGGTGAGATATACCTGGCACACCTTCCCCCAAAGAAGCCCTTCTTTTCCCTAATGTGGGACATTGAAAAATTAATAACTGTCTTTTGTCATCTACTGGTTATGGATTGAATGATGTCCTTTAACCCTGTTGCCAAATCTGTTGTCTCCAGAATACAACAAGGATGCCAGTCTGTTAAATCAAGCATGCCGTTGTCTGGGGACAGCCAACCAACCTGGAGTCTGCACGATCCTTCCCCATGTGGGAAGGCCACCCTCCTCTCCACACCCCCACTCTTATTAGGGATTTCTGGACCCAAGGGTAGGTAGGATGACGACCATGTCCAGCTTGAAGCAGCTAGAGGAGCTCGAGACCTTCGCCCATTGTCCTTTATAAGATTATAAAGGGTCTTAAGCCTGAGAGAAAGGGATTGTTACTTCTTATTGTTAAAACAATTAATTAATTAATTGTTTTAAAAAGAAGAAGAAGAAGAATATATGAAAGGGTGAGGCAGGAGAGCTTTATGTATGACCCATGGGCATGGACTTGGGGGGGATTGTTGGGGGAGGGGGGTGCTGGGTGGAGGGGAGCAAAGGGGAAAAATTAGAACTATTGTAACAATATAATCAATAAAATATACTTAAAAAATGAAAACTGTATCACAACAATCAACAGCAGAAGCTATGGAATCGAAACAATGGGAAACTAAGTAGGCAACAAGAGGGGATAAAGAATTATAGGTACAGGGAACATATTGGGGGGAGGTCAGCAGGGAGGGAGAAGGGGGAAAAGGGATGGAGATGATGCAGGAATTAAGAAGCATAGTAGGAGGGAGTGGAGTAGACAGGAAGATGTTGAGAAGAACTATATGCACAACCAATGGGCATGGACTAAGGGGCGGGGACTACTGGTCTGGGGATCACGGGATGGAGGGGAGCAGGGGGAAAAGAAATTGGGACAAGCCCTGGCTGCTATGGCTCAGTGGATTGAGTGTCGGCCTGCGAGCCAAGTGTTGCTGGTTCAATTCCCAGCTAGGGCACATTACTACGTTGCACGTCAGGTTCCCAGCTGGGGGCGCAAGTGAGAGGCAACCACACAGAAAAAAAAAAAAAAAGAAAAAAATTATTGGGACAACTGTAATAGCATAATCAATAAAATAAAAGAAAAACATGCAAAGTATTCAAGATTATTTGTTATTATAGAAATTCAAATTAAAACCACAATGAGGATCTGACACCCAAATATGGTGGTGTAGGCAGACATGGCTTGCCTCTTTGCACAACCACATCAAAATTCCAATGAAAAATATAGAACAAACATCACTCAGAACCATCAGAAATAAAATGGAATGGAAGTCTGACAACTATGAAATCAAGTTGAATGGAAGTCTGATACTACAGAATTAAAGAAACTGCATCAATCCAGACTGGTAGGAGGGGTACAGACGCGGAACACAATGGTCCCACACTATGTATGATGGATAAAAATTTGGGAGGGATATCTCAAGAGCAAGAAGTCCCAGCCCCACACCAGGAACCCCAGCCCAGCCCAGGGTTCTAGTGCCAAGAAGATAACTCCTCACAACTTCTGGCTGCAAAAACCAGAGGAGAAAGAATCGATGGAAGAAATTGCTGGAGCCCCAAGCAGTTCCTTTTAAAGAAACCACACATGGACTTACCTACTCAGACTCACTCCCTTCTGAGCTCCAGCTTGAAAGGTACTACTGGTATATAGGAGAAACTGAAATGTTTGGCTTCAAGGCCAGAAGATGCCATTGTCTCTGTGCTAAACCCTCCCTCAACATAGCCAGCAAGCTGGTGCCATATCTGAGACTCCATCAACCTGGCTAATACTGTTTGACCTGCCTTGGAGATCCACAGAGACTCTGCCCCACCCAACTTATGGGCCCACCCAGGCTGCTTTCCCATGTGAATGGCTGGTCTTGGATCATGCTTCACAACTTTCTAAATCCTATCAAACAAGCAACAGCTGGCCTCAGTGAGCCCCAGCCCTGGCACTAGCAGCAGGCAGCTTATATTCATTGCTCGGCTACACCTGGGAATGTCCAAGCCCAGCACAAGTACCAGACATCTCAGATGGCTCCATAGCTCAGGCAGGGTACACCAAGCAAAATGCAGATGGAGGCTGACCTTGGTCTGCACCACCCAGGAAACCCCAGGGCCAGTGTACACAGTGGACAGTTACAGACCATGTCTGGGCACCACCACCCTGCCCCTGCACAGCTGATCATCCAAAATCGGCAGAGGTAGGTAGCCAGTGGTAACAGCCATTCACCCTGTAGATGACTGGCCTGGGTAAATCCCTCCTATTGATCTACCAACAGCAACCAAGGTTCAACTGTAAGAGGGGGATGTACTCATCCCACACTAAGGGAGCACCTCGAGTACCCAGCTTGAGTGATAAGGGAGGCTGTGCCATTGGACCCTACAGGACACATATTACATGAAGCCACACTACCAAGACACAGAATCAAAGTTGCTCTACCTAATACATAGAAACAAACACAGGGAGGCTGCCAAAATGAGGAGACAAAGAAATATGGCCCAAATAAAAGATCGAAACTCCAGAAAAGGAACAAAACCAAATGGATATAGCCAACCCATCAGATGAAGAGTTCATAACACTGGTAATCAGGATACTCAGAGAACTCAATTATGGCAAAAGCATATGGCAAGAAATAAAGGCTACACTAAGTGAAAAAAAGGAAAGTCCATGGGGAACCAACATTAAAGGAAAGGAAGATGGGATTCAAGTCAATGATTTGGAACATAAGGATAAAATAAACTTTTAACCAGAGCAAAATGAAGAAACAAGAGTTCAAAAAAACAAGGAGAGTATAAGAAGACTCTGGGACATCTCCAAAAGGGCCAACATCTGAATCATAGGGATGACAGAAGGAGAAGAGGACAGATCAAGAAATTGAAAACTTACTTCAAAAAATAATGAAAGAAAACTTGCATAATTTGACAAAGGAAACAGACACACAAGACCAGAAAGCACAGAGTCCCAAGCATGTTGGACCCAAAGAGGACTACACCAAGGTGCATCATAATTAAAATGTCAAAGGCTAAAGCTAAAGAACCTTAAAAAGGAGCAAGAGAAAAGAAGAGTTATCTACATAGTCCCATAAGACTATCAGCTGATTCCTCAAAAGAAACTCTGCAGGCAAGAAGGGGCTGGCAAGAATTATTCAAAGTGATGAAAACCAAGGACCTACAACCAAGATTATTCTATCCAGCAAAGCTATCATTCAGAATGGAAGGGCAGATCAAGTGTTTCCCAGACAAGGTAAAGCTAAAAGAGTTCATCATCACAAAGCCCTTATTATATGAAATGCTAAAGGAACTTGTTTAAGAAAAAGATCAAAACTATGAACATTAACAAGAAACTCACAACTATCAACAACCGAATCAAAAACAAAAACAAACTAAGCAAACAAATGGAAGAGGAACAGAGTTGTAGATATGGGGGTCATTTGGAGGATTATCAGTGGGGAGGGGGGCGGGGGAGAATGGGGGAAAAGGTACAGAGATTAGGAAGCATAACTGGCAGGTACAAAATAAGGGTATGTTAAGAATAGTATAGGAAATGGAGAGCCAAAGAACTTATATGGATGACCCATGGACATGAACTAAGGTAGGGATTGCTAAAGGGAAAGTGGGTACTGGGTGGAGTGGGGAAAAGTGAGAAAAATTGGGAAAACTGTAAAAGCATAATCAATAAAATATACTTTAAAAAAGGAAAAAAAAAACCATATCAGCACATACCACTAGAACGGCTGCAATAAAAATGTAGGCAACAATGCCCTGGCTGATGTGGCTCAGTGTACTGAGCACTAGCCTCCAAAACAAAGGGTCATTGGTTAGATTCCCAGTCAGGGCACAAGCCTGGGTTGTGGGCCAGGTCCCAAGTTGGGGGCATGCAAGGCAACCACACATTGATATTTCTCTCCTTCTCTATTCCTCCCTTCCCCTCTCTCTAAAAATAAATAAATAAAATCTTTTTTTAAAAGTAGGTAATAGCAAGTGTTGACCAAATGCAAAAAAGTAGGAATGCTCACCATTGCTCATGTTAGAGCAAAATGGTATAACAACATTTGGCAGTTCCCCAAAAGGTTATATATAGAATTACTATATGACCCAGAAATTCCATTCACTCAAGAGAATGGAAACATATCCAGAAAAAATCTCAGCCATAAATGTTCATAGCCCTGTTCATAATAGCCCAAAATTGGAAACAATCCAAATGTCATCAAGGAATAAACAAAATGTGGTACATCTATACAATGGAAAACTATTTAGTAATAAAAAGCCATGACTTTCTGAAAGCTAAAACATGAAGAAACTTCAAACACATTATGCTACCTGAAAAAATCCAGATTCCAAAGATCACTGAATGAAAGATTCTATTTATATGAAATATCTAGAAACAACACAGTTATAGAGACAGAAGGCTTGCAGTAGATGTGGGAGTGATTTACTGCGAATAGGCTCAAGGAAATTTTGCAGTGTAATGGAGATGACCTAAAATTGAATTGTAGTGATGGCGCACAATTCAATAAGTTAACTAAAAATTACCTAATCGAAAATTTGACAGCAGGTGAATCATGCATAAGTTATATACCTCAATAAAGCTGTTTAAAAAGAAAAGAACTGTTCAATCTCACAAAATGTTAGAATAGAAAATAGAGAAAATACACTGAAAAACATTAAAGAATAATTAATGAACAAAAATATATACCATATTTACATCTGAAGATTTGAAGATTTATATTGCAAATATGCATATTGTCCTTAACTGATTTAAATACTTGATGGAATCTTAGTCAAAAGAGAAAGAAACTTGACAAGCCAATTCTGAAATTTCCATGGCAAAGCAAAATGCTGAAAGTAGACAAAACAATTTTGAAGAACAAGGTAGAAGGAACTGTTCTGTTCTACTGGATATCAAAACATTTAAAAAGTTAAACTGGGTGATACTGATTTTGCAATAGCCAAAAAAGACCAAAGAATCAAAAGAGAGAACCCAGGAAAACATCCATGCATATATGAACATCTGCTATATAACAGAGCTGGCAATACAGTAACAGTGCAGGGACAACAATTTCAATATATGGTGTTCAGATAGAGAATTATCTATATGAAAAATAAACTGGAATCTCACTTCATATCACACACATAAGTCAATTTCAGGTGAATTAGATTTAAATGTGAAAGAAAAAAAACATAGAGCTTTTAGAAAAAAAATAGTATCTTCCTGAGCTCATGTAGGAAATAATTTATTAATCAAAGTACAAATAACACTAAGTAGAAAGAAAAACAATAATAAATTTTATTATATGAAAGTAAAGAAATTTTATTCATCAAAAGACACCATAAAGGCAGTGAAATTATTAGTCACACAATGGGAACATTTTCAACACATATAACCAACAAAGAGAACTTGTACAAATAATAAAGAACTTGTACACATTGATAAGAAATGCATGTAAGATTAGAGAAGATATTTGAAGACAGAATACTCAGGACATAAAACCACAGCACTTTCCTAGCTGCCTCTTCTCTGTAGCTATATTGAAGTTAAGTAGCAATTACTGAAATCTGGCATATCCAGAACTTTGGAGCTGAGCTATTGCTTTGATATATGCCTAAGTGACCTTTGAACTAAGACTGCATCTGGACACAGATACAAACAGATGGAAAGACATTCAGACAGGAAGCAGACATTTCCACATCTGCTAAATGGACAAAAGAATAGCCATTCATAAAAAAAGCTATCCAAATGATCAATGAATGTGTGAGAATGTTTCTGATCTTGTTAGATATCAACAAAATGAAGTTAAAACCACAATGAAACAAACAATATAGATCTCGCCTCCTGAAAAATATCAATGTCCTGAAAGATAGACGCACACACACAGGGACAGGGAAACTGTTCTAAAGCAAACTAAATGCAATGTGTAATCCCTGGTTGCATCCTAGATTTAAAATTGAGAAATATAATTACAAACTGCATATTAGATAATATTAGTTATTATATAGAATGTTAAGAGATATATAATGAAGTATTTAGGAGCAAAAACTCTTAATGTCTGAAACTTACTTTCAAATAGTTAGAAATAAACAAACTACACACACATTCTTATGTAGAGGAAGAGAGAGGTAAAGCAAAATTTCAACAGTTGGTAAATGTAGATGAAGGAGGTGGGTGTACTATTCTTTCAATTTTTCTCCATATTTGAAATTTTTCAACATAGAATATTGAGGAAAATAGCACCTTACCAAAGACTAAAAAAAAGTAGCACAGATGAGTGCTAATAATTAAGAAAGGAAAAAAAAGAATACAGTAAAATACAAGTAAATGCCCATTAGACTGGAATCTGACAATATCCTGTGTAGACAAGGACATGGAGCAACCTGAACCTTCACACATGGTTGAGAGATTTTAACTTGGGACAATCCCTTCACAAAGGAGCTGGCATCTATTAAAGATGAAGATGTGTGAAGTTTTCACCCCTCACTTCTACTCCTAGGTATATACCCTGAGAAACTTCTGCACATGTGTCCCATGATACGTGTACAAGAATGATCAGAACTGCAGGACTGATACTTATAGCTTGTCCAACTATACTTAACCAGTAGAATGGATAAGTAAATGTCAGTATGTTCATATAAAGAAATATTTAATACTATACTGTAGAGAAAATGAATAAACTATGGTTATACACTGCAATATGGATGAATTTCACATATAATGTTAAATAGAAAAGGTAGACCCAATAGATTACATATAGTACAATTCACTGATATAATGCTTATTAACAGGCTAAACTAATCACTGTCTAGTGTTGTCTACATGGGTGGTAAGATGTAAAGAAAAGCAAAGAAATTATTTTCACAGGATAGGACAGTGGTTATTTCTGGTGGGCAGATGGTTGTGATTTCTGAAGGGCATACAGAGACTTTTGGAGTATTGGCAATGTTTTACTTCTTGTTCTAACTGAACACACTTTACTCTTTCGCATGATTCATTTCATTACAAAAAATAATGTTGTTGTTTTTTTTTTAAAGGGAATAAGAAGTGAGGAAGGAGAGATAAGTGAGTATACTGGGTTGAATAGCATACCCCAAAATTCATTTCTACTTGGAATATGACTTTATTTGGAAATAGGGTATTTACAGATACAAAGAGTTAAGATAAGGTCATACTGGATTAGAGTGGACCTTAAATCCAATAACTTCTATTCTTTTAAGAAGGCCATGTAAAGACAGAGACACAGACACACAGGGAGAATGTCATGTGATGACAGAAGTAGAGACTGGAGTCATGCATTTACAAGCCAAGGATTGCCAGCAACAACTAGATGCTAAGAGAGAGGGATGGAATAGATTCTCCCTCAGAGCCTGCAGAAGGAACTAACCTTGCCAAAACCTTGATTTGAACTTGTAACCTCCATAATGGGGAGAGAATTTCTGTTGTTTTAAGCCACCCAGTTTGTGGTACTTTGTTAAAGCAGCCCTAGAACACTAATACAGACTGTGTACTGGGAAATGGGGTGCTGCTGCAACAAATACCTAAAAATGTGGAAGTGGCTTTGGAATTAAGTAATGGGTAGAGGCTGAAAGAATTTTTGAGGCGCTTGACAGTAAAAGGTTGGTTGCTTTGAAGAGACTTGGTAGAAATACAGATGTTAATAGTAGTTCTGGTATTGTGCTCAGTAGACAAAGCGTCTGTCATCTTACAGAATGCATATATCGTCATGAACAGAATGTTGCTGAATAAATGAACATTAAAATTGCTTCTGGTGAGGCTTTAGAAGGAAATAATAAACATGTTATTGGACACTGGAAGAAGGGCAATCTTTTTTACAAAGTGGTAGAAATTTGGCTGAATTGAGTTCTGCTGTTGGATGAAAAGTATAATTTATAAGTAATGAATTTGGATATTTAGCTGAGGAGAGTTCCAAGAAAAAGTATGGAAGATGCAGACTAGTTTCTCCTTCATGTTTATAATAAAACAAGAAAAGAAAGAGATAAATTGAGAAAGGATCTGTTTTTAAAAAAATAAGGAAGTAGAACTTGATGATCTGAAGAATTCTCAGCCAATTTAAGATAATGTGCTCTGGAAACAGAGCCAGTTAGTGTGGCTGGAAAAACTTTCAATAAAGAGATTAGGTGTATGACTCATGAATTCAACTAATCATCTAAGCCAAAGCGAGGAATAGAGAGAGAAAGGGCTATCCAGAAAAAAGTCTGTGGAGAACACTCATATCTAATGGTTTGAATCACTTGACATTCATGAGATACTGACAAAGCATTTAAGAATTTTATACCAGCAGAAAGAATGCATGCCTGCTATGAAAGTGACAGAGACAGGACAAAATAAAGGATGACTCTGAGGACAAAGCCACAGATGGAAAAACTAGAGAGGATAGGAGGTGGAGAAGGTGAGGCTGTCCTAGAGGGCCCAGATAGTGAGGCTACCCCTGGGGCCAGAGGAGAGAGCATTGAGGCCAGAGCATTTTTCTTAGGCCTTGAAACCTAATGGAATTTGCTGTGCTGGGCTGCTAACTTGCTTTAGACCAGTAACCCCTTTATTCCTTCCCTTTTTGCCCTTTCAGAATGGGGATACTTATCCTATGCCTGTCTCACCACTGTATTTTGGAAATAGGTACCTTGTCTAGTTACAGAGGTCTCTGGACAAAGAGGAATTTTGCTTTGGATGGAACATACTCAGAGCCTAATGGGCACCTGATTTAGATGACAGATAAAAGAGACTTGGGACTTTCTGAGTTGATATTTAGATGAGACTTGGGACTTAGATTTGATGCTGGAACAGGTAAGACTTTTGGAAATGTTGTGATAGGGTGAATGCATTTTGCATGTGAGATGGAGATGAACTGTTGGAGTTCAGAGGGAGGATTGTGCTGGGTTGAATAGCATACCTTCAAAATTCATATCCATTCAAAGCCTCATAATGTGCCTTTATAGGGTCTTTGCAGATGTAATTGGTTAAAATGAGGTCATACTGGATTAGGGTGGGCCCTAAATCCAGGTCTAGTGTCCTTATAAGAAGGCAGAGACACAGACCCACAAAGGCAGAGAGACAGGAATGATGCATCTATAATACCAAGGAATGCTCTTCTTCTAGAGCCTTCAGAAAGTGCATGTCTCTGCCAACACCTTGATTTCAGACTTACAGCCACTGTAAGAGGATAAATTTCTGTTGTTCTAAGCCACTAGATTTATAGTAATTTGTTATGGCAGTCCTAGAAAAATAATACAGTAATTATAGAAAACTCTTCCATGAGATTTTGCTGTAGAGAGAAGGAAAAACTATTGATACACACAATATGAATGAATCTCAAAAAGATTATGGTGACTTAAAGAAGCATTACACAAAAAATACATAGTGTATGGTTTCAGTTATCTAAGTTCTAAAACAGGCAAAACTAATCTATACTCAAAAAATTAATACACTAGTTGCTTCTGAGAGGAGAGAGTTATTGAGAAGTATAATGAAACTTTCTAGGGTGACAGAAATCTTCTATGTGTTGATAGCAGTTAGGTTACACAGGTGCAGTGGTGTGCTGGATATGGGCCAATGATTTACACATCTCCTCCCAACTCCTTGTTCAACGATAACACTGGGGAAGAAAATTTTCATTGAGTTAGATCTGACACTTGTTTTTGACTAACTTTTGGCATCTGAATCCAAAAATGACCCCAGTTTTTCTCTATCACATCAACTTTTTAAGTACAGGATACCCTCCCTTTGTTCCCAAAATCATACAAAACGTACATACAAAGGAAAATAAAGGAAAAAAAATTACCTGAATATACTGTTTATTTAGAGTTATTTTATTCATATAAATGCTCTATGTTGTTACTCTAAGTCAAATTGTGTACAAGTAGTAAAGTTTTGCTACCAAACATACATATTAAGGTATTTTATCTTTTCAAACGATAGGCTAGGAAACGCCAAAATGAAATACTTGAAACAGTCTCCTTCAGTTGGCAAAGCTTTAACAAATTTTTTCATGAGATCCAGTTTTATGTGCAGAGGTGGGAATATAATGTTCTTTCTGTCAATAAGTGGCTTATGTAGAATGTTTGATCACCAGGTTTGAGGTCAGATCTTGGAGACCAATTCAACTCCACCCAATGCTTCTCACAAGCTCCGCTGTCCCACATACACAGAAAACAGGAACACTTGGTGTACCCGTGTTGTTGACCAAGAAGGAAGCAGACTACTTTAAGGTCAACGCAGATGATCCAATTGTGCTTGTGATATTGCAACAGATCAATGACTCTCTTTATGTCTTCATATTCTTCACAAAAACAAACTGAATGGCCAATTGGGACTGCACCAAATAAATTGCCATTGTGGAGGACACACTTCAAGCTCTGCTTTGAGTTATCAATGAACAGTCACCATTCAGTTGTGTCATAGATTGGAATTCCCAATTCCTCCATTAAACCATATACATTATGGCAACACACAAAGCCACCGTCACTTTGAAAGTACTGCAGAAATGCACTTTCTCTTGATCGAAAGTAGGATGCCTTCGCTCCTTTTTCAAGCAGGTTTTTTGTGTGCAGTCTTGATGCTAGGACTTTTGAAGCCTTTTCGGATAGTCCCAAATCTCATGCCAAATCATTCAACTCATGCTGATCAAATCCCTTATGAACTGAGTCATCTTCAATTTCAAAATCTTCATCGTTGCTGTCACTTAGTTCTTCACCATACGTACTCCTGTTTTTCGAAAGAGGGTAGTTCAATGAAAACTGCCACTGGGATTTCAGTTGAATGAGGCACTGGGCATATAGCTGAATGTAGATTAGGATACTCTATTTTACATTTATTTTTCTTGTTATCCTGATGTTTTCGCTATACAAAAGTAACAATCACTTGGATGATCTCTGGGCTTTCACAAAACCATAGGTATACCAAATGGTAATTTATCACGTGTTCCCTTTGTCCACATCCGTAAACTCTCAACACACTGCTTGCACACCTTGTGAGGGGCCCAAGACTTATCTTGATCACCAAGTTTTACTTTAAAATATGCAAAATAGGCTTGCCTGACAAATGCATTGATGTTTGTCCTTTGAGAATGGTGAAACTGCCACAGATATAACAAAACGAATCAGGATTGTTTAGGCACTTACGACAAGAAATAGCAGAGGCAGGCATGATCTGAAGGAAAGAAAATAAGTACATATGTAGATAAAAAATAAATTCTGCTAACTCCTTGTATACAGACAAGAATTTGGATTACACTTTGGAATAGGATTCACTATATAGAGCGGCACACAACCTCTCACCACACTGTTTCATGTGTAAATGAATAGCCTAGACAAGTATGAACCCGTCTCTGGTCTCCAAGGTTGTCTCCTACCCCTCCCTACTTGAGGGAGGTTTGCTCTCAGCCAATAGGAGAGCACTAGTGTTTCCCTCGATCCAAGCTCAATTCAGCCTAGAGTGGTTGCATTAAGATAAACTGTACAGAAAAATCTTGACGTGATAGGAAAAAACTAACTGCTGTTTTGAAATCAGCATGCCTGCTTAAGTCTAACACAGCTGAAATCAATAAAAAACATTAAAAAAATAAATAAATTAAAAAAAAAAAATTGTTCCCCTATGTAACATATTGGTAGCTTGAAATTAGCCATGGTGGAGTATGTAAGTCATGGAAACTGGCAAATGATACACATCAGAGCCGTTTTCTTTCTGAAGAGCTGTATGTTATACATTTACCAACACATCACTACAGAGATGTACACATTGGTCAAAAGTCAGCAAATGAACACTTAGGACTTATGAATTTCAAGGGGGGAAAGAAGGGGAAGGGTCTAGTCCAGGAACTTGTGTGAATGACCCATGTACGTGGACAACTAAATGGGGATAGACTGTGGGAGAGGGGGAGATGGGAAGAGTAGGGGAGAGCAAAGGGGGAAAAATGGAACAGCTGTAATAGAAAAACAATAAATATTTTAAAAAGACATACATTTCATTTCATGCAAATTTTACATCAAAGAAAAATGTAGGTATTTAATTCTAACTGACAATATTCATACTGAAGTATTTAGGGGAACATATATTTACACTGACTATTTTAAATACATCAAAAAATAAGACAGATTCATAGAAGGACAGAAAGATATTTGATAAATTAAAATATTAATGGTAGAATCTAGTTGGTGATATAATATATGTTTGTTATAAAATTCTTTCAGCTTCTTTGTGCTTTTGAAAATTTTCATTACGATTGCAAAAAAATCTTTTCCCATTTGGTTATCAAAAATATTAATATAGGTGCTTAATTCTATCTTTTTTAGGGCTTTAAGTTTTGCATTCCATTTTTAAAACCAATTGTTACTTATTATGGTATATGATGAAGAAACAGAATCTAAATGTATTATTTGCTCAAGTAGCCAAACAACTGAAGGGCATTTTTTAAAATCATTTTTTAAAGATAGTTCATGGTGTAAGTTTGTAAAGTGGCAAACGGTACAAATCATGTTTAAATCCTGAAGGGAAAGAAGCAATATTGGGGATAACTGACTGAGGTAACTGGGAGAGAGAAGAGGAATAGGATCCAGCACACAGGTATAAAGATTAACCTTAGGCAGGGAAGATGTCCCCAGCACTGAGCTGAGATGAAAAACAAAAACAAGTTAGGATACAGAAATTAGCAGTCAGGCAGAAAGCAGATGAAAGTTCTTGCCAATAGCAGTGTTTCCTTTGAAGTAGCAAGAAAGGTTATCTGCTAAAATTAATGAATTAATAGAATGAAAATGAATAATGAAGATCTAAAATAGTATTTGTAAAGGGATGAAACAGAGAACTTACTAGGGACTAGGAGAGAGATTTCTGAACAAGGAAGAAGGCTCTAGACAATGCCAGAGAGGAGAAACTTGTAGAAGCACTAATCAACAAAGTTATATGATTTTTCTCTAGAGGAGCTCAAAAGCCATCAAGCAGAAATAAAGAAGGCAATAAGTTGGATTGATTCAGAGTTCAGGTTTTGCTGGGTGAGTATGATTCATAGACAAGAAAGCAAGGAAAATGATCCATTGGCAAGAATATGGGTAAATAATGGGTGGTAGAGTCTAAGTGAAATGTGGAAAGAAAGAAGGAAATGATATATTGGGAGAAAACAAAAAGGTCAAGGAACTGGAGGTTTTAACAGGGTTGAAGAGATGGTATAATGGGTGTAAGATAGTTGTGAGGATCAAGATTAGAAAAAGGTTGTGGTCACAGAGTAATATAGTGGAGTTTAAGATTTCAGAGGAAAGCCCTGGCTGCGTGGCTCAGTGGATTGAGCATTGGCCTGCGAGCCAAGTGTCGCTGGTTCGATTCCCAGTCAGGGCACATTACTAGGTTGCACGTCAGGTCCCCAGTTAGGGGCACGAGTGAGAGGCAACCACACAGTGATCTTTCTCTCCCTCTCTTTCTCCTTTCCCCTCTCTCTAAAAAAAATAAAATAAAATAAAATAAAAAGATTTCAGAGGAAGTATATTTCCAGAGCTAGTATATATTGTTTTCCCACAGATTTAAGATTGTAAAATAGGAAATATGTTACTCCCCTTGAAAAAATTATCTTAAGATACAGTAAAATCACATTTAATAAACCCAAAAAAACCTTTACAAAACACATATACAAGTGCCATGATCAGTATCACAGACTTACAGGTGGGAGCAGACCCATATTTAAGTCCCAACATGGTCACTTAATAACTGACCTTGAGAAAGTCACTTATCCCCTCAGAAGCTCAATTTTGTTATCTGTAAAATGGGTAAAATACTGCGACTATCTCGTAGGGCTAGTGTAAGGCTTAAAATAAATTAATGCGCAAAATGATTAGCACAAGGACCAGCACGAAATAAGCCCTCAAAAATTATTAGCTATTAGGACTTCTGTTTTGGGGTAAGAAGAAGTAAACACATTTCACCCTCTCTTACCAAATACAGTTATAAAACCTAGAGAGAATGCATGCATCCTTCAAAGACTAAAACTTACATAGTAGCAGGTGGAATAGATAAGAATCTCAGATTTTGAATAACAAAGAACTCATGCCCAGACACGGCATAGTCAAATTGCTGAAAAGTAAACAGAGTAAAAAGACAGTTTAAGTGAGAAAGGATAGTCTTTTCAACTAAAAGCACCAGGACAACTGGATATTCATACACAAAGACATTAATGTAACCCAAACCTTACACCATACATATAACTCAAAAGTTAACTGAAAATGGTTCATAGACCTAAATGCATGAGCTAAAAGTATAAGTCTGCTAGAAAAACACATATGAGAAAATCTTTCTGACCTTGGGATAGAAAGAAATCTTAGTAACACTCCTGAAAGCAGAAATCATAAAATAAATTAGAAAGTTAGACTTCATCAAAATCACACACTTCCAAGCTTCAAGAGATGCCGTCAAGAAAGGTGAGAAACTTCCGGTCAAGATGGAGGCATAGACAGACAAGCTGCGTCTCCCTCCACAACTAAGAAGGAATACAACTACCTCAAAACTAGAAACATCCAGAAGTTCCAGAAAATTAAACTACATGGAAGTCCAGCAAACAAAGATAAAAAGAAGAAATACTCATCCAGACAGGTAGGAGGAGCGGAGCTGGGGCGGAGAGAACACAGTGTGGTGGTGGCAGCAGTGGCAGATGAGTGAAAAGTGCAGTCACATATTTTAAAAAGTCAGGAGGGACACCTGGGGAGAGTTCCCAGCTCCTCACTAGACTGCGCAGCTCACTGCCCTAGCACCAGGGAAAATCAAGCCTCATTGCTTCTGATTATGCAAACCAGTGGGGACTGGGGTGGAGGCAGAAACTGCCAGTCTCTCAGCAGAGTCCACTTCTTTAAAGGGCCCCCACCATTCTAGAACATCCACAGATCAACCCACTCTGGGAACAACGGCCAGGGCCACAGAGAGAGAAGTGCCAGTCCCATATAGAAGTGGGACAAGTGCCTGAAAAAGGGGTGAGTGCTGAGCAAGCGGCATTGTTCCCTCTCATCGCCCTGGTGTATGTGGTGAAACAGGTCACCCTGTACTGACGAATCCCTAAGGCTCAACCCCTTACACCATAACAGGAGCAACAGCTCTACCTAAGAAACAGAGGCAAACAAACACAGGAGCCTGTCAAAATGAGGAGACAGAGAAGTATGTCCAAAAGGGAGAATGGATCAAGGTTCCAGTGGGAGAACTAAGTGATGAGGAGATAGCCAACCTAACAGATGTAGAATTCAAAACACTGGTGATAAAGATGCTCACAGGCCTGACAGATATGCTTGAGTAGAGCAAACACATAAGAGAAGAAGTGATGGCTATGCTAAGTGAAACAAAGGAAAATCCACACAAAACCAATGGTGAAGGGAAGGAAACCGGGGTTCAAATCAATGATTTGGAATATAAGGAAGAAAAAAATAGTCAGCCAGTACAGAATAAGGAAACAAGAATTGAAAAAAATGAGAAGAGGCATAGGAACCTCTAGGACCACTTTAAACATGCCAACATCCAAATCATAGGGGTGCCAGAAGGAGAAGAGGAAGAGCAAGAAATTGAAAGTTAATGTGAAAAAATAATGAAGGAAAATTTCTCAAATTTGGTGAAGGAAATAGACATACAAGTCCAGGAAGCACAGAGAGTGCCAAACAAACTAGACCAAAAGAGGACCACACCAAGACACATCATAATTAAAATGCCAAAGATTCAAGATAAATGAGAATCTTAAAAGCAGCAAGAGAAAAGAAGAGAGTTACCTACAAAGGGGTACCTATAAGACTTATCAGCTCATTTTTCAAAAGAAAATTTGCAGACAAGAAGGGACTGGCAAGAAGTTTTCAACGTGATGAAAAGCAAGAACCCACAACCAAGATTACTCTATCCAGCAAAGCTATCATTTAGAATGGAAGGGTAGATAGAGTGCTTCCAAGACAAGGTAAAGCTAAAGGAGTTCATCATCACCAACCCATTATTATAGGAAATGTTAAAGGGACCTACTTATGAAAATAAAAATCAAAACTACGAACATTAAAATGACAACAAACTCACAACTACCAACAACTGAATCCAAAAAATAAAAACAAAATTCAACTAAGTAAACCAGAATAGGAACAGAATCATAGATAGGGGATCGTTTGGAGGGTTATCAGCTGGGAGGGGGAAGGGAGAGGAATGGGGAAATGGTGCAGGAATTAAGAAGCATAATTGGTTGGTACAAAATAGACAGGGGGAAGTTAAGAATAATATAGGAAATGGTGAAGCCAAAAAACTTATATGCATGACCCATGGACATGAACTAAGGGGGGTGGGATTGCTGAAGGGAAGGGAGGTACTGGGCAGAGGGGAGCAAAGGGAAAAAATTGGGACTACTGTAACAACATAATGAATAAAATATACTTTAAAAAAAAAGGTGACATCTGTGAAAACGGAAGAGTAAGGACCCCATAAAATTCTCTCATTCATAAAAGCCATGGTAACACTGGCAGAAACTATCCGAATGAACTTTTTCAGAACTCTGGACATTAACCAAAGGCTTGCAGCAATCTGGGGAACATTTACCCAGAAAAATTCAAGAACATTTATTACTGAGATGAATCTCAGTAAGAATAATAAGTTTTGTGGTGTTTTAACATGGCCTTTCTCATCCTTTTCTCCCAGGTCTGTGGTAACCTTGAAAACCAAAAGCCCCAAATCAGAGTGAAAAACAGCAACCTGACTGCCGCAGGAGAAGGAAAAACAGGGCTGAAGCTCCTTCAATACACCATTCTCAGGGAGTCTTCATTACCTGACCTGGAAGATCCCACAGGCAATGCTGTTTTTATTTGACATGACTCAAAACACATTCAGGGTCAACAACCTTTTCCCCAGCTTTTGTCAAAACAACCAGAGGCAGTCCTTTAATTTTACAGCTCTCTGAGGTGATGAAGTTGGGGTAAACAATAGGTTAACCAAAAAGCTGAGAAAGAAATCCTGGGGAATTAAATGTCCTTAGGGAACTCTGAAAACCTCCAACATTACTTCTAGGAAACTAGAAGGCCGCACATGTGCATAATAGGGCTGCTGACATGGCCAAAGATTTGTAAGTGCTCTGAAAAGACCTGAAAAAGCCAGGAGTTCTCTCCTCTGAGTCTCTGAGCAAACAGGAAGTGAAGGCTAAACTGAAATTATAAACTGCCTGGCTCCCTGTTGAAGATATACTCAGTTTGCACACAAAATCCCTCAGTACTGGGAAATCCTTCAGAAATGGGAAAACTGTTGTAGACATTATTAAAACATTGAGTTAAATTAAAGAAGGACACATATTATATGATTACATTTATACAAAATGTCCATAATAGGCAAATCCAAAAGGACTGATAACAGATTAGTGGTTGCCTGGGTTGTGAGAGGAAACAGGGACTGAGAACAATCCTTGAGGTGATGGAAATGTTCTAAAACTGGACTGTGGTGATGGTTGACCAACTCTGTAAATTTACTACAAATTGTTGAATTGTACCTTTCAAATGAGTGAGCTTTATAGTGTATACATGATAAATCAATAAAGTGAAAAAAATGATTCAATTACATTCTATAAGAAACTTACATTTTTAAAATACAAAAACTCACTTGCAAATATAATATAAATAAGATAAAAGTAAAATGGAAAGTAATTCTGAATGTTGAAGTAGGGACCCCTACAAATCTGCTTCTCCATAAAAGCAAAAAAAAACACTTGCAAAAATTGTCAAAATAAAACTTTTGGTAAATCTGGAAATTAAGGAAATGCTTGCAACAAAATGAGGAACAATTATTCAAGGAAAACAGCTGAGTCTCAGTAAAAATAGGAATATTTGTTGCATTTCAACTTTCCATAATCCCATTCCTTTCTCTCCAGTTTTGCAGTAGCCTTGTAAAGCAGTAATTCACAACTATAGTAGTTGTAAAAAGCAACAGACTAACCAATGGTAGAGGAAGCAGAGCAGTTCTAGAGGGCCCCAAAGCCCCATCCTAAGAGAACTGTCACTGTTTGACCTGTCTAGCACTTCAGTGAAAAGCTATATTCTGAGGGCTTGTTTTTGACTTGGTTCATATCTCACTCAGTTATGATATCCCGTCCCTAGGGCTTTTGTCAAAACAATCAATGGGGATTGTTTAATATTGCAGCTACTTGAGATGGCATTACCAGTTGGGGGCTAACAAAAGTCTGATAAAATAAAAAACTTCAAAAAAGAAACATGGCGGGGGGGAGGAGGGATCTGGCAAGATCGAAGCCAAGTAGAATATATCCTGCATCGCCTCCCAGACCAGACTAAAATTAGAGAACAATCACCCAAGTTAAACCATAGGCTACCTGAAAAAGAGCCTTTTAACCAAACACAGCCAAAAAACAGCCCCTAGACCGATAGGAAAGGCAGGGACATCTTAAAGGGGCAGGCCCCACACACAGGGTGGCAAGATGAGGTTGCAGGGCAGTGGGCCAAGGTGGTAGCATGGCTGTGGGAGCTTCCCCTGGAGAGGAGTGAAGCCAGGACCATACACCAGGCTCCCAAGCACAGAGAGCCAGTGCTGACATTGGCCCACCACATAGCATCCAGACGTGAAAGGCCGGGGTTCTCTGCTCAGGGGAGACAAAAACTGCTATAGACAAACCCATCATCTTTTTTTTCCTTAAAGAGGCAAAGCACAGGTTTTGTGTTTGTGGCTACCCACCTTGGGCCCCAGCTAAGGGAGGGTGACATGGACTGGAGTCGAGCAAGCAGACACTGGAGTGTGAGGCACTGGGGAGATTCTTGGGAGAGTGGTGGTGGGATTTTCGGGGCTGGGATATACCTGGGCTCCATGGCAGCCATCTTCCTTGAGAAGAGGTAGCCCCTCCCAGGGGAAAGTCAACTACCTTACCCTGCGGGATGCTGTTGCCCCCAACCTCTGAATTTCTATACTCTATACTCTCTGAAATCCTATTTGCTCCACCCTGTACTTTTTTGTTTTTTTGTTTTTTCAGTTTTGCTCTTTCTTGGTGTTTGGCTTATTTGTTTTTTCGTTCTTTTATTCCATAATGCACTATAACACTTGCTGAGGAGATAGCAACATCATCAGAGACTGGCTGTTGGGTGCAGCCAATCCATACACTATCCTGCGAAACAGACTGGTACTTCCTCCTCATGGGAGAGTCACAGAAACATCCTCCTGGCATCTGGTAGACCCAAAATCTGGGCTCTGGAGGCCTACTAGGGGATGTGCCCTGCTGAGTACAGGGAAATAATCCCAGACAGACTCAGACTAGTGGCTTGGCTGAGGGGGAACACACCTACCAGCTTCCCTAAAGTCTTAAAGACACCTGCCACAGGAGATCCAGGAATCCCAGACTCCTGTTTCCTCTAGAAGCCCTCTCAGAAATAGTTGGGTGGGCGACTAGTCTAAGATTGACAGCAGGTCATCAGGCAGAGGCAGGCAGAGGCGGAACTTGCAGCGACTTGGGGTGTTTACTGACACACTCCTGGACCCAGTGATGATAAAAGCCAGCTTTGCAAAGCAGCTTGGCCCACCCTGAGAGCAGCCAAGTCCTGAGGGATAAGCCACAAACTGAGGATCACATAGATACAGAAAGGCTGCTGAGGGCCAGACGTGGACAGCACCTCACATAGGCTTCCACCAGACTCAGACATCGGAGTGGTAGCCAAAGAGAAAAACCAGAGGCAAGCACTAACTTCTGCTGAACCAAATCCACTTGATTCTTTTTTCATTATTTTCACTATTTTCTTTTTCATAGCCTTTTTATTACTTTTGTCTTTTTTTCTTTTATTTTTGGTGCTCTACGTTTTCTTTCCTATCACCTATTTTACTCTTCTCCTTGATTACTCCACTGATCCCTTCTTCTCTCCTTCTATTATTTTTGTTACTTTATCACCGTTCCCTTTCCCCATTTTCCTCTTTCAATTCATTATTAGTTATAGTTCTCTTCCCCTTTCTCCTCTCATAATCACTTTTCTTTCCTTTGGTCTTCTCATTTGTTTTTCCTTTTTCCCTTTCCCTACTATTCCATTCCTTATTCTGCTTTTATTATTCTTTGCTTGGCATTGATATTGCTGTTGTAGTTGGGGGTTGCTAGTTTTGGAGTTGATTTTCTGCTATTTTGCTTTGTTCAGCCAGCAGCTATACTAAAACGTATATGATGTAGTGGGGGTTGAGCCTCTTAATAAGCCAGCCGGAGCGGAGCTCCCACTAACAAAAGGGCCAATAACAATCAGAAGTCAAAGTACAAAAGGAGGGTCCACATAACCCACATAAAGGACATTCCTAGAATATCAGGATCAGCTGATCAAGGAGTCTGGACCACTGGGTCCCACAGGACTCCTAACACATAAGGACATTCCACAACACAGAGAGTCAAAGCAAATCAAGCTAATACATAGAAACAAACACAAAGAGACAAATAAAATAGGAAGACAAAGAAACAACCTCTAAGAGAAAGAAAAGGAGGAATCTCCAGAAAAGAGCTAACTGAAATCAAGACAAGCTATTTATAAGACATAGGTTTCAAAGTAATGTTTATAAGAATGCTCAAAGAACTTAGTAAGAACTACAAGGAACTTAGTGGGAACTACATCAACATGATAAATGACATAGAAACCTTGAATAAGAACCAGTCGGAAATGAAGAATGCAGTATCTGAAATAAGGAATACACTAGAAGGACTTAAAACCAGGCTAGACAAAGCAGAGTATCGACTAGGTGAGTTGGAAGACAAAGTACAAAAAAATACCCAGTCAGAGCAATAAATTGAAAAAAGACTCAAGAAGAATAAGGATATTTAAGGGATCTTTGGGACAACATGGAATGTAACAACATTTTCATAAAAACTGTTTGAAGATGACATAACACTTCCCTCATTTTGTGGAACCTGATCACACAGGTTCAGGAAGCACAGAAAGTCCCAATCAAGATGAAATGAAAGAGGCCCACACCAAGACATATCACAATTAAAATGACAAAATTTAAAGAAAAAGAGAGAATCTTAAAGGCAGCAAGAGATACAACTAGTTACCTACAAAGGAGCTCTGATAAAACTATCAGCTGATTTCTCACACTACAGGCCAGAAAGGACTGGCCTGAAATATACCAAAAGTGAAAAGCAAGGACCTTGTAACCAAGACTGCTATATCCATAAAATATTTAAAAATTAAAAATAAATAACTATTATATCCAGCAAGGCTCTCATTTAAAATGGAAGGCAAAAAAAAAAAAAAAAAAAAAGTATTTCCCAGAAGATGGCGGATGAGTGAGGAGAGGCTACCGCTGCTTGCCCCCGAGACTGGTCTATAGTTTCAGCTAAATATGGACAGAGCATCTGTTAACATCTGGATACGGTGGGAGTTGAACCTTGGTGCCACTGATGGTTAAGGTGACCTCTGAGAGACCATTCTGCTGAGGTTTTCAGAGAACACACAGGAGAAGCACGAGTTCTGGCTGTATTGGCTCCCGGGGCAGCGGCCAGAGGAGCACAAAGTTTTCTCGATGCCCCTGGATCTTCCCTGAGAGCAGTCAGAGGTGGAGAGCCAGGATGCGCCTGCCGGCAGAGCCAGGAGTTGGCCGGGTGGCATCTGGCTCTGGGAGGCTATGAGCATCGTTCTTTTTTTGTGTGTCTTGTTTTGTTTTGTTTTTAATTTATTGATTGTTTTTTGCAGATGTGGAGGAAAGGCTAGGGGTGGGGCAATATCCTTGAGGAGCTCACGCACAGGAGCCCACTAGCAAGGGCATGCTCTGCCCCCATAACCACTACCCCGGCAGAATGCCCAGTAGGGCAGGTGACTGCCCCCAGCCTGCCCACGTGCCAGAGCAGGAGAATGCTACTGGCTCCTGGCTCACCTGCATGGCAGCCAGTGCAGGGGAATGCACCCACCCAACCTCCAGCATAGGGGAACACCCCCGGCCTGCCCGCTGGCTCAGAGGAAGGCCCCCAGCCTGAGAAGAGGAACATCCCTGGCTTGCACACCAGCACAGAGGACCACACTCCAGCTCTCGTGCCCGTCTGCTGCCCTCGCCCACATGTTGGGTGGCAGGAAAAAGCACAATTGCCACGCAGGACCTGGGCTGAAACCAAAAGAGGGTGATATGACCTAGAGGAGCTGTGAAAAACTTTGAAGAATAGTTCTGGAGAAAAAGCTGGGGAGCAGCAGACCAGATTACAGGGGAAACTCAACCTTAGTGCTATGGGAGAAATCTCAAAAGCAGACTACTCCACTCCAAGAAGCAACAGCCAGAGGCAGCTGGACAACTGTCAGAAGTGGGCAGAGTGATTCTCATCAGCAAATTTAAGGTAAGAACCCACCAAAGAGCAATACAGCAACCAAAATCAAAATACTACTAGTGAGTCCAAATAAAGGGCATAAAGGGCATCCCAAGAGTATCAAGGTAAGGAGATTAAGGAGTCTGAACCACTGAATCACATGGATTCCTACCACAGAATGTCACACCACAATGGCAGAAAATGAAAATAAAAGCAGATCACTCTAAGCAACAGAAACAAACAAGAACAGTTACCCAAAATTGGAAGGCGGAGCAGCACGCACGAAACAGGAACAACACCCCAACAAAAGGAAAAGAGAAATTCCCAGAAGGGATAAATGAAAGAGAGGCAAGCAAATTATCAGATATGGAATTCAAAACAATAGTAATGAGGAAGTTCGATCAAGTTAACAAACTCAAAGAAAAGTATAACAAACTCCAGGGAAACTACAAAGAATTCCAAGGAAACTACAAAGAACTCAAGGGAAGCTACAAGGAGTTTATTGACAACTACACCAGCATGAAAAAGGACATAGAAACTATCAATAAGAACCAGGAAGAAATGAAGAATACAATTTTTTAAACTGAAGAAAACAGGAGAAGCAATCAAAAGGAGGCTAAATGAAGCAGAGGATCAGATCAATGAGTTAGAGGACAATATAGAAGAAAATTCCCAGACAATGCAACAAAATGAAAAAAAAAAACTAAAAAAGAATGAAGAAGGTTTAAGAGAACTACAGGACAACATAAAACAAAACAATATCCATATAATATGGATACCAGAAAGAGAAAAGGAGGAGCAAGGGATAGAAAACCCGATTGAAAAGTTAATGACAGAAAACTTCCTTAACTTGATGAGAAAAAGTCATGCAAGAACAGGAGGCACAGAGGGTCCCAATGAAAATCAACCCAAAGAAGCCTACTCCAAGCCTCATCATACTTAAAATGTTAACATTCAGAAACAAAGAGAGAATCCTAAAGGCAGCAAGAGAAAAACAGCAAATTACATACAAGGGAGCTCTGATAAGACTATCAACTGATTTCTCAACAGAAACACTACATGCCAGAAGGGAATGGCAAAAAATATTTCAATCAATGAAAACAAAGGCCTACAACCAAGAATACTCTACCCAGCAAGGCTCTCTTTCAAAATGGAAGGTGAAATAATGAGTTTCCCAGACAAAGGAAGACTAAAAGAATACATCTCCACCAAACCAGCATTGCAAGAGATGCTAAAGGGAATGCTTTAAGAAAAAGAAGAAAAAGAGAGGAGAGAAACACAGGTAAAAACGGAAATGAATAAACACCTGTCATTAATAACCTTAAATGTAAATGGATTAAATGCTGCAATCAAAAGACACAGGGTGGCAGAATGCATAAGAAAAAGTGACCCACATATATGCTGTCTACAAGAGACCCACTTCAGAACAAATGATCTACACAGACTCAAAGTGAAGGGATGGAAAAAAGTATGCCAAGCAAATGGACATGGAAATAAAGCTGGGTTAGCAACACTTATATCAGACAAAACAGATTTCACAGCAAAGGCTATAAAAAGAGACAAATAAGGGCATTTTAAAATACTTAAGAGAACAGTCCATCAAGGATATAGCCCTGGTAAACATATATACACCCAACATAGGAGCATCCAAATATATAAGGAACATCTTGGAAGACTACAAGAAGGATATTAATAACAACTCACTCAGAGTAGGGGACTTTAACACCCCATCATCAACAATGGACAGATCTTCGAAGCAAAGAAACAAAAAGAATATAGAGGCATTGAACAACCCTCTAGATCAAATGGACCTAGTTGACATATATAGAACTTTTCACCCCCAAAAAGCAAAATATACATTCTTTTCAACTGCACATGGGACATTTTTAAAGATAGACCACAGGGTAGGACACAAAACAAGCCTCAACAAATTCAAGAAAATTGAAATTATATCAAGCATCTTCCCAGATCACAATGCCTTGAAACTAGAAATCACCCTTAAGAAAAAAACTCAAAGACATTCAAACTCATGGAGAATGAATAACATGATATTAAATAATGAATGGGTTAACCATGACATCAAGGAAGAAATCAAGAAGTTTCTGGAAACAAATGATAATGAACACACAACAGCCCAAAACCTATGGGACACCGTAAAAGCAGTCCTGAAAGTTCATAGCAAAATAGGCCTAACTAAAAAGAATAGAAGAATCTCAAATAAAAAGTCTAATCCTACAGCTAAAAGAACAAGAACAACAACAACTAAAGCCCAGAGCGAGTAGAAGAAAGGAAATCATCAAGATCAGAGTGGAATTAAATGACATAGAGACTAAACAAACAATTCAAAAGATCAACAAAACTAGGAGCTGATTCTTTGAAAGGATAAACAAAATCAAGAAAAAAAGAAAGAGGGCCCAAATAAACAAAATCAGAAATGAAAAAGGAGAAATCACAACCATTATCACAAAAATACAAACAATTGTAAGAAATTACTACAAGCCATTGTATGGCAAGAAACTTGACAACCTAGATGAAATGGACAAATTTCTAAAAATATATAATCTTCCAAAATTGAATCAAGAAGAAATAGGAAGCCTGAACAGACCGATAACAAAGCGTGAAATTGAAACTAATAAAAAATCTCCCGGCACACAAAAGCTCTGGACTGGATGGCTTCACAGGTGAATTTTACAAAACATTTAGGGAAGAACTAATGCATACTATTCTCAAACTATTACAAAAAATCCAAGAAGAGGGAAGACTCCCAAACTCTTTCTATGAAGCCAGTGTTACCCCAGTTCAAAAACCAGATCAAGACACAACAAAGAAAGAAAACTACTGGCCAATATCACTGATGAACATAGATGCTAAAATCCTCAACAAATATTGGCAAACCAGATCCAGCAACACATTAAAAAGATTATACACCACGATCAAGTGGGATTCATCCCAGGGAAGCAAGGATGGTTTAATATTCACAAATCAATAAACGTAATACACCACATAAACAAAATGAAAGACAAAAACCACATGATCATATCAATAGATGTTTAAAAAATTTTGATAAAGTACAACACCTATTTATGATGAAAACACTCAACAAAATGGGAATAAAGGGAGCATACCTCAACATAATAAAGGTCATATACGAGAAACCTAAAGCCAACATCATACTCAATGGACAAAAACTGAAAGCATTCCTCCTAAAAAGGGAACCAACCATATGGAAAAATGTATTTGCCAATGATACCTCAGACAAGGGATTGATCTCTAAAATATATAAAGAACTTATATGGCTTAACACCAAGCAGGCAGACAACCCAATTACAAATGGGAAAAAAACATGAACAAAGACCTCTCCAAGGTGGATATACAGAGGGTTCCAAGGCATATGAAGGAATACTCAACATCACTAGCCATCAGAGAGATGCAAATTGAAACCACTATGAGATACCACTTTACACCAGTCAGAATGGCCATCATCAACAAATCAACAAGCAACAAGTGCTGGCGAGGATGTGGAGAAAAGGGAACCCTAGTGCACTGTTGGTGGAAGATCAGACTGGTGCAGCCACTATGGAAAACAGTATGGAATATCCTCAAAAAAACTAAAAATCTAACTGCCTTTTGAATAGCAATTCCACTGCTAGGATTATACACTAAGAATACTGAAACAAAAATTCAAAAGAACCTATGCACCCCTATGTTCATAGCAGCACTATACAATAGCCAAGTGTTGGAAATAGCCTAAGTGCCAATCTGTAGATGAGTGGATCAAAAAACTGTGGTACATTTACACAATGGAATACTATGTAGCAGAAAGAAAAAAGGAAGTCATCATTTGCGATAACATGGATGGAACTAGAGAGAATTATGCTTAGTGAAATAAGCCAGGCAATGAAGGAAAACTACCATATGATATCACCTAATACAGGAATCTATTGAACAACACTAACAAATGAGCAAAATTGAACCAGAGGAATGTAAACAAGGAACAGACTAAGAGTTACCAGGCGGGAGGAGGAAAGGGAGAGAAGCGGGGAAAGGAGGAGAAGGGTTTAGTAAAGGAACTAATATAAATAACCCATGGACATGGACAACAGGGTGGGGATTGACTGTAGGAAAAGGGGTGGGCTGGGTGGGGAGGAGCAATGGGGAGGAAAGTGGGACAACTGTAATTGAAAAACAAGAAATAAATTTTAAAAAAAGTATTTCCCCAATTAAAAAAAAAAAAAAAGGCTAAAGGAATACATTTCCAAAAAACCAGCATTGCAAGACATGCTAAAGAGACTGCTTTACGAAGAAATATAGAGAGATAGAGGAACACAGGGAAAAAGGGCAATGAATAAGTACCTATCAATAATAACCTTAAATGTAAATGGATTAAATGCTACAATTAAAAGACATTATGTAGCTGAATGAATAAGAAAACATAACCCACAAGTATGCTACCTACAAAAGACCAACTCAGAACAAAACATTTACACAGGCTAAAAGTGAAGAGATGGAGAAAGAAAAATTCCATGAAAATGGACATGAAAAAAAAAAAAACACGGAGGTAGCAATATTTATATCAGACAAAACAGACTTCAAAACTAAGGACATGACAAGAGACAAAGATGGTCACTACATAATCCTTAAGGGAGAAGGCCAACAAGAGGACATAATCTTTGTAAACATATATGCATCCAATAGAGGATCACATAAATATATAAAGAAAATCTTGGAGGACTTTAAGAAAGAGATAAATAGCAATGCAGTCATTGTTGGGAATTTTAAAACCCCACTATCAACAATGGACAGATCTTCCAGACAAAAAATCAATAAGGATATTGCAGCATTGAATAACACTATGGATCAAATGGACTTAATTGATATTTACAGAACATTTCACTACAAAGAAGCAAAATATACATTGTTCTCAAATACACATGTATCATTTTCAAAGACAGGCAACATGGTAGGACACAAAACACGCCTTAACAAGTTCAAGAAAATGATATTATAACAAGCATCTTCTCGGGTCACAATGGCTTGAAACTAGAATCAAATTCAAGAAGAAAACTAAAAAATATTCAACTACATGGAGGCTGAAAACATGTTATTAAATAATGAATGGGTTAACAATAAGATCAAGGAAGAAATCAAAAAGTACCTGGAAACAAATGAAAATGAGCACACAACATTCCAAAACTTATGGGACACATTAAAAGCAGTCCTCAGATGGAAGTTCAAAGCACTACAGCCTACGTAAAGAACACAGAAAAATCTCAATAAACAATCTAACCCTATACCCTAAAGAACTAGTTGAACAACAACAAAGACCAGAGTGAGTAGAAGGAAGGAAAGAATCAAGATCAGAGCAGAATTAAATGACATAGAGACTAAAAAAAATAATAATAATAATTCAAAGGATCAATGAATCCAGGAACTGGTTCTTTAAAAGATGAACAAAATCAATAAACCTTAAACCAGACTCATCAAGAAAATAGAGAACCCAAATAAGTAAAATCTGAAATAAAAAAGAAGAAATAACCAATACCACAGAAATAAAAAAAACTGTAAGAAATTACTATGAACAACTATCTATATGCCAAGAAATTAGACAATGTGGGAGAAATGGATAAATTTCTAGAAACATACAATCTTCCAAAACTGAATCAGGAAAAAGCAGAAAACCTGAATAGGCCAACAGCAACTAGAGAAATTGAAGTAGTAATCAAACCATGCCCAGCACACAGAAGCCCTGCACCAGATGGCTTCACAGGTGAATTTTACCATTCAAATAAGAACTAACACGTATCCTTTTCAACCTATTTCAAAAAATTCAAGAAGAGTGAAGACTCCAAACTCTTTTTATGAGACCAGTATTATACTAATCCCAAAACCAGGTAAAGATACAACAAAGAAAGAAAACTACAGGCCAGTATCTCTGATGAACATAGCTGCTAAAAACTTCAACAAAATACTGGCAAACCAGATCCAGCAATACATTAAAGAGATCATACACCATGATCAAGTGGGAATTATTCCAGGGATTCAAGAATGGTATAATATTTGCAAATCAATAAATGTAATATATCACATAAACAAAATGAATACAAATCACATGATCATATCAACAGATGCAGAAAAAGCATTTGATAAAATCTAGCACCAATTTATGATAAAAACACTTAGGAGACTGGGAATACAAGGAGCATACTTCAACATAATAAAGGCCATATATGAAAAGACCTACTGCCAACATCATACTCAATGGGCAAAAACTAAAAGTATCTCCCTTAAGATCAGGAACAAGACAAGCGTGTCCTCTTATTCATCATAGTACTGGAAGCCCTAGCCACAGATCAGACAAGAAGTATAAATAAAAGGCATCCAAATTAGAAAGGAGGAATTAAACATGTCATTATTCGCAGATGACATCATAATGTACATAGAAAGCCTATAGGATCCACCAAAAAATTACTTGACCTCATAAGTGGATTTGGCAAAGTAGTGGAATACAAATATTCAGAAATTGATGGTATTTTTGTACACCAGCAATGAACTATCACAAAGAGAAACTGAGAAAAAAATTCCATTATTTCAACAAAAAATAAAATAAAATAAAATTTAACAAAGAAGGTAAAAGACCTGTACTCATAAAACTATAGAACACTGAGGAAAGAAACTAAGGAAGACAAAAATAAATGGAAGCACATTCCATGTTCATGTATTGGAAGAATTAACATCATTAAAATGTCCATACTACCCAAAGCAATCTATAGATTCAACACAATTCCTATTAAAATACCAATGGCATATTTTACAGATCTAGAACAAATATTCCAAAAATTTATATGGACCAGAATGACCCTGAATAGCATCAGCAATCTTGAGAAAGAAGAACAAAGTAAGAGGGACCACAATACCTGATATCAAATTATATTACAAGGCCACTGTGATGAAAATAGTCTGGTACTGGCATAAGAGCAGACATATAGATCAATGGAATAGAATGGAAGATCCAGAAATAAATGATATCTTTATCAATAATTATATTTGACAAAGGGGGCATGAGCATAGAGTAGAGCAAAAATAGTCTCTTCAATAAGTGGAGTTGGGAGAACTGAACTGGAATATGTAAAAAATAAAATAAAGCAAGACCACCAACTTACATATCCAAGGGCAAGGGAGATAAAGGGAAAAACAAACAAATGGGACTACATCAAATTAAAAAGCTTCTGCATGACTAAATAAATGAACATCAAAATGAAAAGGGAACTGACCATAATGGAGAATATATTTGCCAACAATACATTGGACAAGGGTTTATTTAACCTCCAAAATACATAAAGAATACATACAAGTCAACATCAGGAAGACAAACAATCCAATTTAAAAGCGGGCAAAGGACCTCAATAGTCACTTCTCCAAGGAGAATATGATATACACATGGCCCACAGGCATATGAAAGAATGCTCAGTTAATATCACTAGCCATCAGAGAGATGCAAATTAAAACCACAATGAGATACCACTTCACACCTGTGGTCAGAATTGCTATCATTAATCAATCAACAAACAACAAGTGCTGGCAAGGATGTGGAGATAAGGGAACCCTAGTGCACTGTTGTGGGAATGCAGACTGGTACAGCCATTGTGGAAAAACAGTATGGAATTTCTTCAAAAAATTAAAGATGGAACTGCCTCTTGACCCAGTGATTCCAGTGCTGGGAATATACCATAAGAATATGAAAACACCAATTCAAAAGAACTTATGAATCCCTACATTCATAGCAGTGCTATTTACAATAACCAAGATTTGGAAACGGTCTAAGTGACCATCAGTAGATAAGTGGATTAAAAAACTGATACATGTACACAATGGAATACTACGCAGCAGAAAAAAGGAATTCCTGCCTTTTACAACAGCATGGATGGGACTGGAGATTATTATGTCAAGTGAAACAAGTCAGTCAGTAATAGACAAATATCATATGATCTCACTGACAAGAGGAATCTAATGAACAAAATAAACTAACAAGCAAGATGGAACCAGATGCATGGAATAATGGAACAGAATGACAGCTATAAGAGGGGATGGGAGAGGTAGGCACTGAATGAAAGAAGGTGAAGGGATTAGTCAAACAAATTACATGAAGGACCCATGGACATGGACAACGGTGTTGGGATAGACTATGGTATTAGGGGGTGGGCTGGGTGGAGGGGGGATGAAGGAGGAATAATGAGAATTTAATAGTCTAAACAAAAAAAAAACATTTTTAAAAGACACATAGGGAATGAGCATCACACATTCTCATTTTAAAAAATGCTACTGCCTTAAATACAGACATATAGATCAGTGAAACAGAACAGTGTCAATAAACCATACATATACTAGGACTTCAGCAGGTGAATGACATATACGAGGTCTTTCCAGAAGGTATACAGCCATGTATTATGAAAAATAGATATCTATTGAAGAAGATACAAGAAACATTGTACATAGAACAATGACACTTCAGTCCCCTTCAGAGTAGGCACCTTGGGACCTCACACAGTTCTCTCAGTCATCATCAGCTGTCCCGTCCCCCCCCCCCCGTATTTTCCTGAATCTCATCTCATCCCTTTCAAAGGTGATTTTAGTTTTGGAACAAGCCAGAAGTCACAGGGCGCCAAATCTAGGTGAAAAGAGGAAAGCAGGACTACACTAAACTAAGAAGCTTTTGCAGAGCAAAAGAGACAAATGGCAACCTACAGAATGGGATAAAATATTTTAAACCATTTATGTGATATGGAGTTAACATCCAAAACATACAGGGTACTCCTACAACTCAATGATATAAAAACAAAACCTGATTTAAAAAACGGGCAAAGGCCCCGGCTGCTGTGGCTCAGTGGATTGAGCGTCGGCCTGCGAGCCAAGTGTCGCTGGTTCGATTCCCAGTCAGGGCACATGACTAGGTTGCACGTCAGGTCCCCAGTTGGGGGCGCGAGTGAGAGGCAGCCACACAGTGATGTTTCTCTCCCTCTCTTTCTCCTTTCCCCTCTCTCTAATAAATAAATAAATTTGTTAAAAAAAAAAAAAAAAAAAAAAAACGGGCAAAGTATTTGAACAGACGTTTCTCCATAAAAGATATACAAATAGTCAATAGGTACATGAAAAGATGTTCAACATCACTAACCATCAGGGAAATGCAAATCAAAACCACCATAAGATTTTATTATGAGTATAAACAAAAGAAGTGTTGGTGGGGATCTGGAAAAATTGGAATACTTACACACTTTTGGTGGAAATGCAAAATGGCATGACTGCTACTGAAAACAGTGTGGAAGTTCCACAAAAGATTAAAAATAGAAATACCATGTTGTAAAGCAATTTCACTCCTAAGCATTTATCCAAAAGACTTGAAATAGGGTCTCCAAGATAAATCTCATTCACATATTCATTGCAGCACTAGTCACTATAGTCAAGATGTGGAAATAACCTAATGTCCACAGATGGATGAAGAAATAAAATATGGTATACATATGTACTGGATATTACTCACCCTTAAAATAGCAAATCCTGCTGTGTGACAATCTTTAGGATATTATGCTAAGTGAAATAACCTACTCAAAAAAGAGACGGATACTGCATGATACAACTTACATAAGGTAGATAAAATAATCAAACATATAGAGGCAGAGAGTATAATGGTGGCTGCCAGAGGCTGGGGAAAGGGGAAAATGGGGAGTTACTATTCAATGGTTATAAATTTTCAGTTATGCAAGGTGACGGAGTTCCAGAGATTTGCTGTACAACACTGTACCTATCGTTAGCAATACTGTATTGTACACTTAAAATTTGTGAATAGGTAAATCTCATGATAAGTTCTTACCACAATGTAAAAAAGAAGTAATAATAGGGAAGTCCATAGCAGGCTTTGAAATGTTCAGACATATTCCTGAGACTCTAGAAGGTAACAAACATGTGCAGGGCTAAGTGTATGCCCAGAAAAGTTAGGGTATGAAAAGTCACTTTCTCATTTCTGGCTGATCTGAGGCTCTTCATAAGCAGAAAGTGAAGTCTAAGGAACAGCTGGAAACTACCTGCCTGAGCCTTAAAAGAATGACCACACACTTTTGGCAAAGGCTGGTAGGTTTTTTGGTTCAAGGCATTTAAGGAAAACTCTCCCTAGTCATTAACAGACCACTATGCTAACTGAACAGAGATTCCAATGGCTGCACATGAGAAAGAATTGAAAATTTACAGAATTGGTCCAGTAAAGTCATTAAACAAATAAATATCACCAACAACAAACCCTGGGTGCTGGGGGACTGACTGATTTTCAGAGTTGTCACATCATTTTAAATGCCAAAGTTATAACAAAAATTACAGGACTGTTACAAACTAAATATTTGTATCCATCCACCCCACCCCCCCGCCCCAATTCATATGTTGAAACCCTACCATCAATGTGATGGTAATAGGGGGTGTGGTTGAGAAATAGGGTTGAATGAGGTCATGAGAAAAGAACCTTCATGAATGGTATTGGTGCCCTTATAAGAGTCATCAGAAGGTGTGCTTCTCTCTGCTACTGCCATGTGAGGTCCCAATGAAAAGTCAGCAGTCTACAGCCCAAAAGAGGGCTCTCACCAAAACATGATCATATCATGCTAGAACCCTAATTTCAGACTTCTAGCTTCTAGAACTATGAGAAAAAAACCTCAGTTGTTTATAAGTCACTCAGTCTATGCTATATTGTTACAGTAGCCTGAGCTAAGACAAAGACACTGCAAAAAAAGAAAAAAGAAAAAAATAGGAAAGCATGGCCCATACACAGGAAATTGATCAAAACTATCCTGAGGAAAGATATTTGAATTCTCAGACAAAATTTTAAATCAGCTTTTATAAATTCTTCAAACAATTACAAGAAATTATGTATAAACTAAAAGAGTGTTTCAAAATGCCTTACCAAATAGGGAATAAAAATAAAGAGAAAGAAATAACAATAAAGAACCAAACAGAAATTCTGGAGTTGATAAGTACAATAACTGAAATAAAAAAATATACTAGAGGGACTCAATAGAAGATCTGAGCTGACAGAAGAATCAGCAGACTTCGAGATATGTTGACTACTTCATCTGAGGAAGACTGCTTAATCTGAGTAGCAGAAAGAAAAAATAATGTAAAAGAAACAAACAGAGACTCACACCCGTGGGTGACCATCAAGTATACCAGTATGTGCAAAATGGGAATCTCAGAAGGAGAGGAAGAGAAAAAAAGACTATTTGAAAAATTAATGGCTAAATGCTTCCCCAAATTGATGAAAAACATTAATCTACACATCATAGAACCTTTATAGAGTCCAAGTAAGATAAACTCCAAGAGATCTACTTGGAGTTTGTCCAGAGAGACACTTAGACATGTAGCCAAATTATCAAAAGAGAAAGATGTAGAACAAATCTTAAAAGCAGCAAGAGAGAAGAGACTCGTGATGGACAAGGGGTCCTATGATTAACTTCTCAATAAAAACTACAGGGGCCAAAAGACTATAAGATAACATATATGATGTGCTGAAAGAAACAGATCATCAACCAAAAATTCAATGTCCAGCAAAAAATAAAATACACACACACACACACACACACACCCCACAAACTGAGAGATGCCATTACTAGAAGACCAGACCTATGAGAAAAAACTATAGGGAGGACACCATACAGTAACTCAAATCCACACAAAGAAAGGGCATTACTAAAGTTGACTGCATAGATAATCATAAAGACAGTATAAATGTTTTTGTCTTTGCAAATTTTTCTTGTCCTATGTGACTTATACGATAAAGGCATAAAGCAATAATTATAAAACTATTAATGAGCTTAAAATCTATAAAGAGGTAATTTGTATGACAATAATAGTATTGGGTTGGCCAGAAATTTCCTTTGGTCTTTTCTGTAAGAGGGCTCTAGTAGTGCTTAATTGTCTAACTTCATTTGAAACAATTTTGTTAGATTGTATTGTGACAGCTCTCATATCAGCATGCATTAAAAAAACATCAAAATTGGTGAATTTTTGTGTAGCCATTTTAATTATTGAAGATGGAAGAAAATAAACAACCTTTTGGCATATTATGCTTCATTATTTCAAGAAAGGTAAAAACACAACTGAAACACAAAAAAAGATTTGTGCAGCATATGGAAAAGGTGCCATAACGGATCCAACATGTCAAAAGTGGTTTGTGAAGTTTCGTGCTGGAGATTTCTTGCTGGACAATGCTCCATAGTCGGGTAGACCAGTTGAAGTTGATAGCAATCAAATCGAGACATTAATTGAGAACAATCAATGTTATACCACAAGGGAAGTAGCCAACATACTCAAAATATCCAATTAATAAAGTTACTGGTGAAAATGAAAACCGTGTCTTATTTTACAGAAAAAATCATACGGACTCTTTGGTCAACCCAATACAAAGGAGGAAGAAGAGAACAGACCTAAATAGAAACAAAGTTTCAATATTATTGAAATTAAGTTGGTATTAATAAAAACTAACTTGTTTAAGCTAAGATGTTAATTATAATCCCCAGAACAACTACTGAAAGAATAAATAGTAAAAGAAGCAAGAAGTTAATTAAAATGATATACTGGAAAAACCCACTTAACATTAAGGGACAAGTGGAGTAAGAGAGGAACAAGAAAGATATGACACATATATACACAAAAATAGCAAAATGGCAGACTTTGTAAAGACTACTTTATCAATTGACTTCAATTAAATACATTAAATATAAATGAACTAAGCACTCTCCTGAACTAGAGAATGGATTAAAAAGAAAACATGATCTAATTATTTGCTGTCTACAATTCAGATACTTTAAAAACATTGAAAGTAAAAGGATGGAAAAAATATTTTCAAGCAAAGCAGAGCAGGGTATAAGAATTTTGAGTCTTCTTCCTTTTTTCCTTGGTTAAGTCTAGCTAAAGGCATTCTGAATTTTGTTGCTCTTTCCAAAGAACCAACTTTTGGTTTGTTGATTTTTCTCTATATTTTCAATTCTCTATTTCATTTATTTTGGCTCTAATCTTTATTATCTCCTTCCTTCAGCTTTATGTGGGTTTAGTTTGCTCTTCTTCTTGTAGTTTCTTTTTTATTTTATTAAGACTTTATTTTCTTAGAGCAGTTATAGGTTCACAGAAAAATTGAAGGAAAAGTACAGAAATTTCCCACAGAGTCCTGTTCCCACACATGCATAGCCTCCTCCACCATCAATATCTCCTATCAGAGCAGTACATTTGTTACAAATAATGAACCTACATTGACACATTATAATTACTTAGTCTATAAGTTACATTACAGTTCACTTTTGGTATTGTACATTTTATGGATTTGAACAAATTTTTATAGTTTCTTAAGGCAGACATTTTGGTTACTAATTTCAGAACTTTCTGTACTAATAAGGACATTTACCCTTTTAAATATCCCCTAAATACTGCTTTTTCTACATTTCTTAAGTTATGATATGTTGTTTTGTTTTTATTCATCTCAAAGTATTTTCTAATGTCCCTTGTGAATTTCTTTGATCCACTTGTTATTCGGTAGTGTGTTATTTAATTTCTGCATATCTGTAAATTTCTTAATGTCCTTCTTTATTGATTTCTAATTTCATTCTACTGTGAACGAAAGTGGTGAGAATGGACATCCTTGTCTTATTCCTGATACCGAGGGAAAATTTCACCCTTTCAACATTAATTATGATGCTCATTATTAATACAAATATATGGCAAATTGATTTCTGACAAAAATGCAAAAGCAAATAAATGGAGAAAGAATGCTCTTTTCAACAATTAGTGCTGGAACAATGGACATTCATTGGAAAAGAAGTGAAAAGTGAATCTCGACCTAAACTTCACACCTTTATATAAACATAAAGTCAAAATAGATCACAGATCTAAATGTAAAATATACAACTATAAAACTGTTAGAAGAAAACAATCTGGTTTTCATAATCTGGTGTTAGACAAAGAGCTTACACATGAAAAAAACAAACCATGATCCATGAAAGAAAAAAAATGACAAACTGGACTGCATAAAATTTAAAACATTTGCTCTGAGGCAAAAAACTTGTACACTGAAAACTACAAAATGATGCTGAAAGAAAGATACAAATAAATGCAAAGACATCATATGTTCATGGATTGATGGCTTAATATTGTTAAATGTTAATACTACCCAAACTGATCTACAGGTGCAATACAATCTCTATCAAATTCCCAATGACAATTTTTACAGAAACAGGAGAAGCCATCCAAAAATTAACATGGTATTTTAAGGGACTACAAATAGAGAAAACAATCTTGAAAAAGAAGAACAAAGTTGGAGATCTTACACTTACTGATTTCAAAACTTACTGCAAATCCACAGTAATTAAAACAGTGTGGTATTGGCATAAAGGCAGACTTATGTGGCTATACCAATGGAATAGAATGGAGAACCTCTCGCATTAATGGCCAAATGATTCTCAGAGAGGATGCCAAGTCTGTTCAACGGGGAAAAACAGTCCTTTCAACAAGTAGTACTGGAAAAATTGAACACCAACATTTAAAAAATGAAGTTGGAGCCTTATATCATACACAAAAAGTAACTCAAAATGGACTAAAGACCTAACTGTAAGAACTAAAACTATAAAACTCTCAGAAGATAATATAGGAGAAAAGCTTTATGACATTAGATTTGGTAGTGATTTATTGGATGTGACAGCAAAAACACAAGCCACAAAAGAAAAAATTGAGAAACTGGACTTTATAAAAAATAAAAGCTTTTATGTATGCATTAAAGGACACTGTCAACAGAGTGAGAAGGCAACCCAAAGAATGTGAAAAATGTTGGCAAATCACATATCTGATAAGGGATCAATATCCAGAATATATAAAGAACTACAACCCAACAGCAAATAAACAAAGAAACCACTCAAAAAAAAGAGCAAAGAACTTAAATAGACATTTCTCCAAAGACATACAAATGGTCAAAAAGCACATGAAAAGATGCTCAACATCACTAGTCATTAGGGAAATGCAAATCAAAATTACAAGGAAATACTACTTCATGTCCATTAGGATGTCTATTTTTAAAAAATAATAGAAGAAAGTAAGTGTAAGCAAGGGTATGGAGAAATTGGAATCCTTGTGGGTATGTAAAATAACATAGCCTCTAAGGAAACCAGTATGGTATTTACTCAAAAGGTTAAACATAGAATTATCATATGAGACATCAATTATACTTCTGAGTATATACCCAAAATAACTGAAAGCAGGAACTCAAATAGATAATTGTGTGTCCAGGTTCATAGTAGCATTATTCATAATAGTTAAAAGGTAGAAGCAACAAAGTGTTTATTGATAGGTGAATGGATTTTTAAAATGTGATGTATCTGTACAATGGAATATTATTCAGGCTTAAAAAGAAAGGAAATTTGCTGGATTGGTGTGGCTCAGTTTGTTGGGTGTCATCCTGCAAAGCAAGAAGTTGCCAGTTTGATTCCCAGTCAGGACACATGCCTGAATTGTGGGTTCAGCAGCATGTACGAGAAGCAACTGATGTTTCTCTCTCACATCAATGTTTCTTTCCTTATTTCTCCCTCCCTTCCTCCCTCTCTAAAAATAAATAAATTGGCATAATGATCTTAAAGGTTAAGATGACAGTTAGAATCAAGTGTAACTTTGACCAATTTTATTAGGTTACTTTTTGTTAGATCCACAAGTAACTTTAAGTTAAATATTGAAAAAGAACTGAAAGATTAGGAAAAGTTGTATATCTTGTGGTGAATGACACCTGCATATTAATAAAGACTTTGTAGACTGAAAAAATAAATATTTTTTTAAAAGGAAGTAAATTCTGACACATGCTGTAACATGGATAACCTTGAGGACATTCTGCTAAGTGAAATAAGCCAGACACAAAAGGACAAATACTATATGGTCCCACTTAGATGAGGTACCTAGTGTCAAATTCATAGAAAGTATAATGGTGGTTGCCAGGGATGGAGGGGAGAGAGGAATGGGGATTTATTGTTTAATGGGTACAGAGTTTCAGTTTGGGAAGATGAAAAAGTTGTGTAGATGGATGGTGGTGATGATTGCACAATCATGTGAATATACTTAATGCCATAAAACTGAATGCTTAAAATGGTTAAAATGGTCGATTTTAGTTAGATATATTTTACCACAATAAAAAAACTGTTCTGCAAAAAACAGAGTTAAAAGAATGAAAGGACAAGCTACACACTGGGATAAAACATTTGCAAATCAGATATCCAGCAAAGAATTGTGGTTAGAACAAAGAACTCTCAAAAGTCATCAGGAAAAAAATAAACCCAATTAAAAAACAGCAAAAGATATGGACACTTCAGCAAAGAGGATATAAGGATGGCAAACAGCACATGAAAAGATGTTCAACATCATTAGCCACTAAGAAAATGCAAATTAAAACTACAATGAAATACCACTTCACAGCTAGCTGAATAACTAAAATACCAACAATACCAAATGCTGACAAACATGTAGAGCAACTGGTGGTACTCTCATACATTGCTGGTGGGAATGCAAAATGATTCAGCCACTCTGGAAAATGGTTTGGCAGTTTCTTATAAAGTTAAACAAACACTTACCATATGACCCAGTAATCCCACTCCTAGATATTTACCTTAGAGAAATAAAAATTTTATGTTCACACAAAAACCTGTACAAGAATGTTCATATCAGTATTATTCATAATCACCATAACCTGAAAATAGCTCAAATACACATCAAAGGGTAAATGGATAAACAAACTTTGGAACATCCATACAATGAAACATTACTTAGCAAAATGAATGAACTATTGATACACACAGCTCAAAAGGCATTATGCTGAATGAAAGAAGCCACTCTCAAAATATTACATATCATCTGATTCCATTTGTATGACATTCTCTAAAAGATAAAACTACAGTGATGGAAAACAGATCAGTGGTTCCCAGAGATTATGGGTAGAGTTGGGGGCGACTATCAATGGACAGTACAAGGAAGTTTTAGGGTGATGGAGCTGTTCTCTATCCTAACTGTGGTGGTGATTATTACATGAATCTACATGATTTACAATTCACAGAATTGTACACCATAAAAAAATTAGGCAATTATATTGTAAGTTCATTTCAAAAATAAAAGAAAATATCAGCCTTTATATCATCATCATCAATAGTTATACCTTACTGATTAATAAAAATATTCAAAATTACTTGTGAAATAGGATCTCAAAAACATTAAGGTTGTTTTATGTCTGGTACAATAAACTTAGTTATAGAGAAAAAAATCAACAACACTAAATGTAAAAGTTTTACAACTTCTACTAGCTCCTTTCTTTAATAGTCTATATCAGAATAATATGCTCCCTCTGGATCATTTCCTATTAAACATTGTCATATACTGGATATGGAATTAAATAAGTACTCAACTTAGAAGTCTGGGACCCTAGGTTACATTCCTACATCTAACACTGTAAGAAAACTCTCGACTTGCCTTTTGTGCCTAATTTTATCTTCCTCTTCATTGAGGTCATGTACTTGTCTGCACTTGTCTTTTTGTGGTATGCTGTGAAGGTTTAAAGCAAGGAGTTTCAAAGATAGGAAACAGAACAGATTCATACACCACCCGCCCACCCCCAAATACCAGTCACTGCTCTACATGATTTACATGTATTACATCAATCCTCCTAACAATCCTACTATATAGCTACTATTAATATATTCTCATTTTACAAATGAAGAAACTGAAGCATAGAGTGGTAACTTGCCCAAAATCTCATAGCTAGTAAGTGGGGAATCAGAATCTTCCCAGGAGTCTGCCTCCAGAACCCATATTCTTCATCAGTATGCTATAATGTCTCTCTACAAAAGCCTATTCATTTATTGTTCTCCTTCCTTCACCACTGTTCTTCCAGGTTTATGGTCTCTAACAAATTGCTCATTCATTCTCATGGCTTTACCTCTCATCTAAACATAGGTGATTTCCAATTCTATAGATCTAGTTCTGATCTCTCTCCTGAGCTTCAACTGTTGCATTTCAAACTGCCTCCTCAATATCTGCATTTAATGATCCTGCCATTCTCACAAATACAACATATTCAAAATCAAATTCATTTTCCTCAAATTCCCCCTAAAACTTTCTTAATGTTGACAACTGTTAAGTCACACAGCCTTGAAACATTTGGATTACCTTTAACATATTCCTCTCCATTGACCCTCCTTCAGTCTCACAGAAAAAAAGTGTTACCAATTCTTCCTGTGTAATGTCTCTTAAACCATGCCTAACCTGCTTCCAATTCCATTGCCATCATTCTAGTCCACATTTGTCATGCCTAAATGACTGTATCACCTCCTAAATCATTTCCCCTGTTTCCATTTCTTCCTTTCTCTCATCATACAGGGTGGGACAAAAGTAAGTTTACAGTTGGGAGTATGTGAAACAGAGAGTTTATTCATTTAATTATTGTATTATTTTCCATAAAAACAACGGTAAACCTACTTTTGGACCACCCTGTATTTCTTGGTCACCAGAGTAATCATTTTCAAATACTGCTTTTCTCATGCTACTCCTGGCTCAAAAACCTTTAAACATATCCAAACTAACTGAATAACTAACTCTGTGCACGTCTATACTGCCCACCAAAGAAAGGTCAAAAATTTTATCTACCTTGTCTATCACAACACCCCTGAATACACCATAGTGCTCACAACATCTGCTACAACTGAAATACCTTTCCCTCTCCTTCCTAAATAATAGGTAGTATTAAAAGAACATTTAAATCTTACCTCCTCCGAGAGGCCTTCTTCAGTCATGCCAATGCATAGTAGCCTTTCCCTCCTCTGAACTCGTACAGCGCTAAACAACTGTATCTAGCATTGTTACTACAATGCCACGCTTCTCTCAAACCATACTGTAATTGGCACAAAGTCAGGAACCATTTATTAAACTTCTGTGCACCTTCCACAGTACCTAGCAGAACTTATCTGTTAAACTCATTCTTTCTGGTTAAGACAAAGACCATCTCTCCATATATTTTATGTGAATTTATAGTTCAGTCTAAAGATCTTTTACAACCTAGTCTCACTTACCTTTCCAGTGCTATCTCCTGTAATTCCCTGCCAAGTTCTCTATTGCCTGCTACACTGAACTTTTCATTGCTCCCCAGACATACCAGGTCCTTTTACAATCTTGTTCCTATCCACCTATTATCTCTAATGCCCTCTTCCCCTTGTTAACCTGACAAATGCCTGTTAGTTCATCAAGACTTAGTACAAATGTCAATTCCTGATTCCCCCAACAACACTTAGATATTCTATGTTCTGTGCTCCCTCAGTATTTTATTCAACTGCCTACAAATAGCAATTAAATACAGGACTACACACTCTTCAAGAGTAGTAATAGTTAGCCTTTCTCCTACCCCCTTCGCTAACTCTTTATATACAATGCCCTGATGGTAAATCTCTCTCAGTGAAAGAACACATCAAAGTCGGTGGCAATCACATACCTTGGTAATAAAGAGCCTTAAGGAAGGAGTGGCGATCAGCTCCCTGAAATAAGGATTTTTCTATTTCCATTTCTCGCCGGGTCAGTTGTTTGCTCTTTGCAAATCTCTGTGGCAGGCAGAGGATGCGCTGACGCTCCGAGATCCTTTCTTCTATATCTTGGAGACAGTTACGTATTGCTTCAGGTGTTGCCCTCAGTCTCCTCCTCTGAAATCAGAGAAATGAGAGGCCATTTATCATAGAAGACACACCCTGAAAGGGATGGTCTGATGCTTCAAGTAAGAAAGAAAATGATCAGAGCCCAGAAATGAGCATTTATCCATGTGGTAGCTAATAAGTCAAGGAATAACTTCTCTTTTCCCAAGGTCCCTGTCCTAGACACCACAAAGAAGATTCAGACACAAAGTTCAGCTTTGTGAAAACTAAAAATAAAAAGGTTCTCAGTGCCAAATAGAGATATTGTTCTCCATTGTCCAGAAAAAAATTGTTCCACTCACCTTTTCACCCGAAACATGGCTTTTCCAGATCAAGATTTCTGTTTCATTGAGCCCTAGTTCCCTGAGAGAAGCAGTTTCCTTGTCCTTCTCATGTAGTATTTGGAACTGGGACAAAGTCATAGTCCCAGCTGCTTCCTTCCCAAAGGGTCTATACATAGTACCAGGAGCAAAGCTCTCTTTCTTAGATACACATCTGCAAACCAAGAAGGAAAAGACTTAAGAACATCTTCAGGTTACCACAATTCAGAGATGGGGTTTACCATTTAATGAGGCACAATGAAACTCAAAGGCAAGTTGTCTCTCATGTCCCAATGTCCCATTCCTAGGCTGAAGCACCACTGCAACAATAGTCCCCTCATCCAGGACTAATAAATAACTGAATCAAATATTTATTTATTGAGTACCTACTATGCATCAGACACTGTGCTGGGTACTGAGAATTTAACAGCAAAAAAAGATAAAAATGTTTTCTGCTTCTGTGGAAAAACAGTGGAAGGAGAGGCAAGGAAACAGGCAATGTAAGTGCTATGTATGTTGGGGAAGACATAGGACAGGTACTTAGTGGAATATGGGAGGATTTGTAGAGGAAGAGACACAGAAGCAAAATCTTGCCTGAAATATAGACATTCACCAAGGAAAGTGGGGGGTGGGAGAGGAGGGTTCTATCCAGGCTTTAAGAGGTATCACCCAGAGGTGAGAGGGTCTATGATACTCTACTTGTTTTCAAAATCAATACTTACTCCTCAAAGGAGACAGAGGTGTCAAGTTGATCCCGAAGGAGGCTTTTCAGCTGCCTCTCCCCTTCTGTTTCCAACTCTTCTAGGACATGCTCATCACTCTTCACACAGCTGTTTACCCTGGAGTAGATATAGGGATAGATACAGAAAGTAGAAGAGATAGTGAAATCTCAAAATATATTTTTACCTATATTATCTACCTTTAGTGATCTCATTTGTTCAAAAGTCCTTCTCTAATAATTCATTGCCCACTATTTATTCCACAAACATTTATTAAATACCTATTTACACACAGCACATTGTAAGGTATTGATGGAGTCAAAGATATTCAAGACATAGTCCCTATCCTCAAGGAGTTCGCAACTTATTTAGGGAGAGGGAATATATATGTGTGTATGTGGTGTGTGTATGGGCCTGGCAGAGAGGGGAGTGGGAGAAAGAAGAGGAGAGGAAAGGAGAGGGGAAGGGAGAGGAG